>NC_134240.1:99733873-99951373 GCF_965152275.1 Natator depressus | reverse complement strand
TGAATGTATTCTTAATTTCCTAATAAATAAATAAATTTGCCATAGAACATCAGAACTCCTGTAGAGAAGCATCCCACCTCTTGCAGTGGCCAATACCCAGTGCTTCAGCAGAAGACATCCCCTTGTCACTCTCATAATACCTATAGCCCATTGTGTAATCCTCTACATATGGGAGGGGAACTGCCAATTCCTTCCGACCCTTGCAGGTGATCACCCTCGGCTAATTTTTCCTTAGTGGTTCATCTACATTTATTTCCAGAGTGAAATCATGTGTATTATTCCGGACTAAGGGTCATATACTGCTTTAGATCAACACCCATTTGGAAATATGGCATTTGTGTGTATGAAGTGGGCATAGAATATGGCCCTAAATCTAAAATCCTTTGCTTTTGTATGCTTGAGAATGAGCTGTTGTAAGAAACAATTGTTTATGGGGTCAAGCAATTCTTCCATCAAACCATGTCCTGAGGTAAATTCCTAAGAATAATTGTTTGTTTCTGTGGCTGTGCACTTTGCCTTAAATGTGCATATAAAGGTTAGTTTACCAGCCCACACTTTTCATGTTTTATCTAAAATTGAGTTTCTAGTGAATTCTGCCAGTCTGATTAGCAAACCTGAAACTGACAATGACTGGTGTGTTCTAGGAAAAAAATGAAGTAACAGCCATTTAAAATGAAGGGGAAATAATTCAAAAGTTTAAGGATTATACCTTATTCATACTGTGATCTCTCAGCAAAAATGTCTCAGGGATGTGTGTTTATCTTGGTCTGGGCCCACTTTAGCAGATTTTACCCTTTGGCTTCACCTCAAGCAAAACAATATCAAGTGAGCCAAAAGTGATGATAAACACACACACACACAGCTCTGAAGTTATTACTTCCTAAGCAGAGAAAAGGTTTTACTAGCAAAATACTCAGAGTTAGTCTCATTCCCAACAACTTGGAATGACAGGTTTATTGTTAAATAAAACAAATTAATTGCTTCAACAGTCTTAACTAGTTGCTAGAAATGAAAGGATTTTTCACATTTATCTGCCAAAAATAATGAATGAGAAGTATAAGCATGTTACAAAAACTGGGATTTCCCACAAAAACTAAATATAATGGCCTAATTTTGCCCTGGGCAGATACATTGGGGGCAATTTCCAGTGTCTTCTGAGGGAATTCCACAAGTACCTGAGAGAAGAATTTTGCCCAAGAGTATTAGATATTAGGTAGTTATCTCTATTATCACTACGCTCTTTTGTGTGCACATATACAGATTTGTATTAATTTAATAAATTGCTTAAATTCTTCATAACATTTACCTCTTTATGTGGAAGGATTTTTGGCAACCCTAAAGAAAAGGGGGGAAATCATTTAAAGTAGGTATAAGAGAAGATAATCTTTTGAAAAGCTTAGCTGAATTCTTTACATCCAGGAAAACGGGATATTTTTCCTCCCACACACATTTCCTGTAGTAAATGGACAGAATTTTTTGGCCTCTGGAATTGGAAAAAAGGTATAGGGAACATTCTGATGAGGTAAAAGGAGGAGTAATTTAATTGTCTAACTCCTTCTGTGCTAGAGAATATCAGACAGATGGGGAGGATAAAACAAGGAGCTCAATAATTAATTTTCATGTTCCTCACTAGTGGGACCTCTTTAATCCCTGTTCCTGTGATTATAGAGAAAGGTTGGATTCTGACGTTTCACTCATTAGCTACGTGTTGTATGAAAATACCTGTATTTTCAAAAGGGATAGTGACAAGAATGAAAAATTTCAGCTATTAAAAATATCCTGGTGTCAGGGACTTTTGTGAAAGAACAAAAACTCTCTGATTCCCTCAGATAAATAATGAAACAGATGGTTGTTGAGAGGTTAAAGGTCAAACCTTCCCTGTTGACTAAAACACAAGGTTGACTTAAAAGATTTTCAGAAGTTATTTAAGATGCAGTACATTAGGCTGTGTCTGCTGCCTTTTAATGAAATGGTCTTCCTTAAAAATATCATAAGTAGGCTGTATTCAAATTACTCATATTAAGGGGACTGACACCCTTTCTAACACTAAACTGTGCTTCTGCAAACTGCATATATAATACAGAATATTGGTGAATAATTAAATGATCTTGTCCAGGGATATGGGTTATCCACAGGGCTAAATATTAAGATTTAATTGATTTACTGAATTAACTGTTTGCTTTTTGCTTAAATTGGCGGGTGATGAAGTCGTCACTGTGAGCTTCATTGCCTGAAAAAATTATCAATAATGCAATTTATAAAAAGGAAAAAAAACAAACAAACCCTTTATTTTAATGTTAAGTTTCTGAATTCATTAGTAGACTCATATCAAAGGACAGGAGGGCATTTTTTTAAAGCTGAGTAAAGACTAACTAAAGAGGCAGATGTTCTATATTATGTGATTCAACACAATTTTAGCACAAATTGTGCAAACACTCAAAACCACAAACATTTCAAGGTAATTTTCATAAATCCCTATTGTGATCTAATTTCTTATTAAAGAGAATAAACGCAGGCTGGCATTACAATTAATCAGTTCTTTGCACTGTAGAGCAATTGCTGAAATTCATTTCATGATTTTTACTAAAAATTGAATAGGGTTAAATTTCTTAAACTACTTTAAACAACCTTTGAGTAAAGATCTAAGTTTATACCAAATGTAATTTAAAGCTTGACAATATTTTAGATATATAAATTATATGTATATAAATATATAAATCAGTTAAAATTCATGGACTAAACTGCTCAAGACTATCATGTGACTTTTAAGCCCCAGCCTGTGGTAGAGGGTTGTGCAGGGGTTCTGCACCAGTGATGACAGTGTCTAAGACAGAATGTTCTCAGGAATGCCAGGTGAGTGTACGCTGCAGTTTTTACAGCTGCACCATTTAACAGCGTGCAGTGTGCACTCCACAAAACAGTGTGGTTTTCCCTGCCCATCGCTGACTTCTTTGTGGACTTGAGCACCACAAGTAGCAGCTGACTCTCAGTTCTTGCTTGCAAAAGACCATGAGGTCCTTGGGTATCATGACAGTTCCCTCCTCAGATGTGCCCCAAGGGTCACACATCCAAAAGGAACAAAGAGGAGAAAAGTCCATGTTCCTTTCGGTGCCCAGCACTTGCTAATGACATGGGCCAAGCAAACTGAAGGTGCAGGTTGTACTATCATAAAGGATCATGCAACCTGCACATTGAGGAGCTTGAAAAGGGATTGGGCCTCTCTGTGTTACAATCCTTTCTTGAGCTACTTCTGGGTGGTGTAGATCTGTAACATTCCATACTTAGGGCAGTACCTAATGGTTCAATCTAACCCCGGGAGTTCAAATGGCAGGACTGTGGCTGAGATGCAAAGGGAAAGCACCTTGTACCCTCTCCCCTATATACCTGCATAGAGACAGCAACAATGTGGCCCGCAGAGATTTGACCCATGGTTTTACAAACAGCTGAAATTGCCATTTTGTGGTAATTTATAGCAAAGCACTGTGTGTGTGTGTGTGTGTGTGTGTGTGTGTGTGTGTGTGTGTGTGTGTGAGTGAGTGCACACATATACCAATACAGAAGTAGGCTCAATTATATACATGATCTCATTTTCAGTGCCGTTCTGTTATTGCCACCAGCAATATTACAAATGATCATACTTACAGCAGCAGTCACATGAGTGCAATAAGTAAGACAAATAAAATTCACTTGCATTGTAATTTAAAAATGAAAGTTCATTTTCCTTTAAAGGAATAAAGAAAACAGCCATTCTGCACTGTGTGTATATGGGGAAAGCGAATTCTATGATTTTGCAAAAGGAAAAGACAAGAGATATAGCTTCATAATTTGACCTAATTTTTTCCAAATAGAAAATGACCTGTTACAACATCCCAGAGAGAATATGAATTAGCCCAGGTCAATAGTAGGTCAAACAGATAGGGTGCTAAAATCCCTTTACTACTTTGTAGTATCTTATGCTAATTCAGTTCCCTTCTCTGTGATAAACAAAGCCAGTTGAACATAGATAGCATCGCACAGAGATAGGTCCCAAAGCTACAATTTAATACAAATCTAGTAATTCCACTGAACAACATATCCAGTTCATTTAGAAGTGACAAATACTAAAGAAGGTCCAGGATTGAAATGGTTGCCCCACTCAGCAGATATCTTTAAAATATAAGTATTACAGCAAAATTCCATTTGGCATATACACCTAATAGGTGTGTGAGATAGAAATTCTAACTGCCCTTTAAAATGTCTCTCTAATACAAAACACAAAATCCTAGATCCTTATATACTATATTATGACTGTTTAAAACACACAACAATTGGGACTGTGCAAAAGATATCCTTTTAAAGTGGCATCTTCTCATGTGCAAAAACAGGTAATTAATGACTTTAATAAGAATTATAAATTTGTTCAAGGCAGAACCTTTCACAATATTTAACTAATTCCCAAAGACAAACAACAGTCTTTTTCATCTTGAAGGATCCTGAAATGCATTACAGCCATATTCACAGAGTGCATGACTGAAACGCAGCCAGCCCTGGGGGCGGAGGGCAACCTCCATCAGCCAGACAACAGTGAGGAGCATGGTATTGGCCAGGGACATCAGGGCAAATCCCTACTCTTACAGAAGGTGCCAGAGTATCTCTAATTTCTTCACAGATATAACAACCCTCAGATGTTCAAATTCTTGTGTGCCACCACTCTGTAATGACCTCTTCCCCACACTGTCAGTGAATGAATCCTGGACCTTCAGCACCAAAACACTGGCCTCTACCACTTGAGCTAGTGGACTAACTGGGTAGCAATAGTAAGCTCTTATCTTTTATGTGGACTGGCCACTAGAAGGGGACCCAATATACTCTCCCATCAGGGACAGCTCCTCCCAAACATCTGAGATCCACAGGAGTTTGTTTGAAGCCAATGGGGAATCTGAAGACCACACTTTTCTACAACTTCTTCACAACAGTTTGTCAGCAAGGATAGACTCTGGGATCTTCAGTACCAAAATACAGGCCTCTACCACTTGAGCTAAAGGAGTTAACTCTTGGTAGGTATCAGGGAAAGCAGCTCTTCCTGTGGACTCTAAAAGTAACACTACAGCTGTGTGGAACTCATTGGCTTTAGTTTACCTGAAGTTCAGCAAACCATATCTGTGGTTCCAGTTCACAAGTTCTTGCACATCTACAGTTTTGCTTTGGGTTTCAGATTTACATGTTCTTGAAGCTCCAGGTAGGTATTGCCAATTCACCAACCATCCCACTGCTGCCAGGGGAGGAGGCTAGCATCATTCTTAAATGGATATGTTGCTGAAAACTGAGCTCCTTGGAGTTTGGTTGAAGCCAGATATGGGAATGAGGAAGTAGCTCCAGAACAAGGGCAGGTAAAAAGCCCTGAAAAACCACTCAAGTAATCTTCTGAACTTTAAAGATTTTAAATTCCTGTGTGAATGAGGCTGCGGTATGAGGCTCTGTGATAGGATGAGCATACCCACCACATGACTGGGGAGGGAAAGGTTTAAAACTCTCCAGTGAGAGAACAGATTCTCCCCCATGAGCTGCCAGGCCTGGAGGACAGATTCTTCAGCTGGCTCATTCAGAGAGTGGAAGTTGACCAAACAGAAGGCTTCTGGTTGGGAGGAGCTGTGCTTCTTCTGCTGACGAGGGAGGACTTTGAACCTGTTGTCCTGAAGCCAAATGGACACACATTGTTTTTGCTAGTGTCCTGAAAACTGTGATATTTAGTGATGTTATTTTGCTAAGAGGGAATACACTGGTCTTTTCTGGCCAAATAGGCAAGCCAGAGCTATTTTTGGATTTTTGGGGAGGAGGAGTTTGGGATACAAGCAGGGAGAAGGATAGGCAGAGATGTTTTGGTTTTGTTTTTTGCTGGTGATGGGTTTTGGCCTTGCAAATTGGGATCCCGTTATTATTTCCCTCTAGGAAGAGGAAAGAAAGCTGTTTATTTTGACTCTTCTAAAGAAGGAAATGGGCTGACTAGGAGGGGAGTCCTGAGAAGGATTTCCCTGTATGAAGAAGAAAATACTTATTATGAGCAGCCCATTTAGTACGTAAGTGACTACTTACTCCCAGATGAGTCTCAGTGACCCTTCTACAGGAACCCTCTGCAAAATATAGAGCCTGGCTTGTCCCTCAGACCTGCAATAGCAATCCTGTGAATCAACATCAAATCAGTCATGTCAGATGCAATGATATTTTTAAATGATTGCATCACTTAGATAAAGATCCATTTTAAAAGTGGCAACATCAATTAGTTTTATGATATCAGGATTATGGCATGATTAGTAGCGATAGAAGACGTTCTTGCTTAAGGTTTTTCTTGGCATAAGTAAAAAGATTAGAAACCTATTTTAACTTTGATGTTGACAATGAAAACCAACCTCGTTCAGATTTTAGATTAATTAAGTCAGATGCATATTCATGTTCAGCCATTCAGAAGGCAGCAGGTTTCAGGTAAAGAGTATTTACCTCCTTTTTTGGGGGCCCGGCTTCTATACAGGACCTGAACACCTTACAAATGTATTAAAGTTAAGAAGATTTCTGTATTGCATGCTCTCCTTCACTCTCTAGTTCCATTCCATAGGAAGGTTATTGTGTTTGTTTGCTTTGTTTTATTTGTTTGTTGGTGTTATTTAGGTGGGATTTCCAAAGGAAGACTAGATTGAAGAAATGGTTTTATATTTCTTTTAGCAGGTCCTGAGATTTGTAGTCATTCTGATCTCTTCCAGAAGGAAGTCCCACAGTTATGGGTCAGTTACATAGAAAGTTCTGTCTGCTGTGCTCAAAAGGACAGGATCACCCAGGGTGTGACAGTTCCCCAGGTAATTTGGGTCAGTGCCATGGTGAGCGTTGAAGATAAGGACCAACACCCTTGAACACTTGGTATTCAATCAACAGCCAAAGAAGGAAGCCTGGCAGTAGGGTGATGTGCACTTGGTGTCTTGTGTTGCCGCATAAGTAGGTTGCTGTATCGGAACCAACTGAGGCTTGGTTCCTTGATAAAGGAAAGATTAATGGTTTTATCCTTAGATACAATCCCTTGCAATATTGAAGCCTGGAGGTAACATGTCACCATCACCAAATCTGAATTGGAGTGCAGTTGGAAAGAGACATTTTTAGCTATCCTAGCTATTTGGCTATCTAGAAGCCATGAGGAGCCTAGGTGAGCTCTGATATTGTGGACCATCTTAATAATTAGAGGGGAAAATGCCTTCAGTGGAAGATGACGTTATGGAGGGGTTTTCTGTCAGCATCTCCTTCTCCATCTCCTCAGACTCAAACCATATTTAACTATGTTCTGACAATATACATTTTTAGCACTAAACTCTTGCTGAGACTTTTGCTGTTGTGTATGAGAGGTGTTCCATATTCTTTAGAACTTGTTACTGCTATACAAACTCTTGCTGGTTTTAGTGGCTGGGTAGCAGAAGTAGAGCTGAATCTCGAGCATAACCATGGGAATTGCTTAATGATATCGACATACAGTATAAACTTCAGAAAACTAAACAATTTTCAAATAAAAACAAACACCTTTTTCCCTTCTTATTCACCTTGTGTTAAAAAAATGTGACTTTGCAGTTCATGAAGCTTGTGTTTAGGTTGTAGTGCAATAAAAATGAAATCACTGCAGTTCTGGCCAATGTGAGTAACTTGAAAAATTGTATCCACCAAATCAGATTCTCACTCTCTTCTTTGTGCTGAGGATATGTACCAAGTCCAACTTTAGAATATTCTGCAGTAAGTTATAACTGCTGCATAAAATAGCCCTTTTCCAGTGCACTGATTTTTTCTGGTGTATGTTACACTATATATATATCCACAGTAAGTTCATCATGTTTTGTTTAACCAAGAAGCTCCATTGAGCATACACATTTCAGATAAAAAGAAAAAATATGGGTGTACAATATTTCATTGCTTTTCCAAGTTTTTCTCTTTCTCCTCTCACTAATGACTTGGCCCATTTTCTGCCCTCTGATGCAATTCCTGTTTATTTCAGCAAGCTTTAAAAGAATTGAGTGCATGTTTCTGAGGGCAGATTGTGGCCCCCATTGTACTTATCTCTGAACTCTGGGGAAAAAATTATTTTGTTCCCCACTCCAATACATACCTCCCCCTTAAAAAAACAAACTAATCACCTTAAAGTACAAAATTGCTTACACTTTTAAGTTTTAAATGTCTTCCTTATCATTCCCACAGAAGCAATGTTGCCAGTCTCTCAGCCAAATGCATACGCACACTGAAGTGGCTGCCGATTATGTTGGAAAATCAAATAGAAAACTCATGCCATTGAAAGAGTGGTTTCAAAGAAGACATGAGTTTTTCTTTAGGTTTAATTCTTCCAGACACAATATATACAACATACTGCCAGGTCAAGCCCTGCATAATATCTCTATGAAAGGAGCTAGAAGTACCCAATATTTAGAGATACTGAAACATTTCAAAATTGGTTTGGGCCATCTTTATGTGAGATGTGCTTTGTCCTGGCAATTTTGTCAAAGAAATGGCAACAAAAATTGCAGGAGGTTGGTGCAAAGCATTCATTTAAACCTGAAATGCTGGCTGTTCTTGAAAAACAAGCCTTTTTGGATTTCCTAGCTTGATACATAAGACTTTAACGAGTCACATCTGGTTCTTCTTCATGTCATGTTACATTATGAATCTTTATGGGCAATTAACTGGTTGGGTATGAAAACACCCACAGTAGTAATGGGTCAATGGGCACATCCAGTTTCAAAATTCAGCTCAATTGTTAAGCCTGTCTCCAAAGGAAAAACATACTATTTACATTCTGATGATTTTGACGAGGCAGTGTAGGGCATGCAGTAAACTGAAAACTTTCTCTGACACTTTAGGATTAATTTCTGGGAATTAGTGGCTGGTGTTCTTCCTTTCCCATCTTGTACTTTAAGGAAACCTCAACAACAAAACAAAGGCTTCCATGCAATTCAATTATAGTGGTCACAAAAAAAATTCTTTGAAATGATCAGTTCGCGAGAGTCCCTGTTTGTTGCAGATCTTTGTTTAGTGGGTTTAACCCTACAACTTCTATTGACTTTAATGGGAGTCACCCAGTCAAAATCCCTCCCCCCACTATGAAAATGTCAGGGTGGCAGTCACTGTACAGGATTGTTTCATTTTTTATTTGATGTGTTTATAGGTGCTGGAACTAGGTGTACTGGGGTACTGTCATACCCACTGGCTTGCAGTAGTAATAACAACCCAAATTCATGGTTTCTGCCTTCAGCACCCCCACTCTAAAATTGTTCCAGAACCATTGGAAGTGTTGCCCTTTAGCATTCTCTGTGGTGGTTGATTCTGCTTGGTCATTTTCCACAGTAAATTCTGAGTCTCAAGATGGACAATTTGCTCCTGCACTGAGTCAGTGACCTGTGTGATGTGCAAAACGTGCCAGACTCTTAGTACATTTGGGACAGCTGAAAGAGTGGTGCAGTCACACTTATCTTGGCTACCTTCTGAGTTTTACCATCAGGCTATTGCCATACTCTACCCTGTAAGAGAAGGGAGTGTCTGCAGCTGTATATGGTACACAAACCTTCCATCTGCTGGGGAATCTGCAGTGATCCAGTGCCGCCCTAAAAGAAGGCAAAGCTCACTAGGAAGGAGGAATGGCCAGGGTATCCAGGGGTATGCTGAATTAGTGCACACCCTCACCAGCCTTTACTGGCAGGGCTTCTACACAGTCCATGTAGGAGTTTTAAGTTACCATAGGAAGGTGGCAGTAGTGACATCACCTGCCTTCTTTTAGGATGAATCTCAGGAGGCAGGCCCCAGTCAGGGCACAAGGAGTGCAATTTGCACCTTCCCTGTGTCAGCAATTATACAGCCCTATCAGTCTAATCAAAGTACAGTAGTTATGCAGCAGCAGAAACAAGAATTCATTTGAAAAAAAGCAGAATCCAGGAGCAAGAATCAGAAACAAAATTCACCATTGAACAGCACCTTAGTTAGATGAAAGCACAGTATTTTATTGTACAGTAATTATCTATAGCCACTATTAGCCATTTGATTCCTAACCAGGCTCTCTGGAGATGTAACATAGGGGTAGATATAGAGAAGAATAGTCTCTATATAAACCTATTTGTGGCTGCCAATTCAGTCCCTTGTCTTCTCAGTTACCCCCAATATGGTGTCTTGTGCTTCCTTTTCAGTAACCTCCTGTCTCATGTCCATACCATAGAAGCCTGGAAAAAATAAGCTTCAGGTTCTAATTCTGTTGTGGAGTCTCCATATTGTCTGTTTCCCATCTAACCAGTGTAATGTTATCTGTTTCAGAAACTACGGACCTGATTTTCTTCTCAAGGCAGTTTTACACTATAACCGCAATGGGGGAATTAGGCCCTTTATTTAAAAAAATA
Organism: Natator depressus; assembly: GCF_965152275.1. Lineage (NCBI taxonomy): Eukaryota > Metazoa > Chordata > Testudines > Cheloniidae > Natator > Natator depressus. The sequence continues at coordinate 99,940,991 of NC_134240.1, read as the reverse complement.
AAATTAAAATAAAAGTTTTTAAGAGACAGAGGACACTAGTTTCTAGTGCTCACAGATTCCATGTATAGCTCTCCACCCCACTTGTTTAAACTGGACCCCGCTGTGCAAAGGGACACGGCACACAAGAAGTTAAACAAAACATTCTGAAATCAGATCAGGTCTGAAATGTCTGCTTAAACAGTTTTTAGTTTTTTGATGAATTTTTAATTTTAGAGGACACCTTTGACTGCAAGTGACAGTGGAGCAGATCATTTGTGTAATTACAGCAACAATCATTGAGGAAAGAGAGAATATCTCCAAAGCATATAAAACATTAAATGGATTTGATAGTGTCTGAACCTTGTAACCAGAGCTGCAGGAACCTCCTGGCTTAGTGAGGCTATAAACCAAGTAACTTCTTGGCTAAGCCACTAAAAAGGCATGAGATCACTTTTTTTTCTTCTCTTCAGGTGAAGTATGCAATTAATAAAGTGAAAAGTGAACTTTTAACGACTTGGAAAAGGTTTAGCCTTCCTACTAAAAGGAGAAACTATGCATGTGTTGGACAAAAGCAGGTGGAAGTGGTTGCAGAGGGGACATTTAGCACTTTAAACATTCCATACGATGGATTTCAAGTGGGCTGCTTTCCATTATGTACATGCTGAATTCTAGCCAGCATGCAATATGCACTATAGGCTAGTTTGAAAAAAAAAAACCCTATGCTCTTTTCTTCATGATGCAAAAGCAAACCAATATTATACCTTACATTTCACAGTGGTATTTTTAACACACCCAGACATTCTTTTGTAGACTAAATTACTGAAATTAAAGTGACAAACCCTTCATGACACCCTCATTGTACAATAAAATGTTTTAAGATAATTCATTCTAGAAAATGTATGCACACATATAAGATACTGTCATAAATATAAAGGGAAGGGTAACAATCTTCCTGTATACAGTACTATAAAATCCCTCCTGACCAGAGGCACAATATCCTTTTACCTGTAAAGGGTTAAGAAGCTCAGGTAACCTGGCCAAAAGGACCAATAAGGGGACAAAATACTTTCAAATTTGGGGGGGGGGGTGATGGGAAAGGCTTTTGTCTGTCTGTTCTGTGTGCTTGCCGGAGAGAGATCAAGAAAGCAAGCAATCCAACTCCATTAGAATTAGTAAGTACTAGCAAGGAAATGTGTTAGTTTACTTTTGTTTTGGCTTGTGATTTTCTCTGTGCTGAGAGGAAGGTGTATTCCTGGTTTTCTTTTTGTAACTTTAAAGTTTTGGCCCAGAGGGAAATCCTCCATGTTTTAAATCTGATTGCCCTGTGAGATTAGCTTCCCTTCTAATTTTACAGAGGTGCTTCTTTCACCTTTTTTCTTTCTAATAAAGTTCTGAATCATAGAACATCAGGGTTGGAAGGGACCTCAGGAGGTCATCTAGTCCAACCCCCTGCTCAAAGCAGGACCAATCCCCAATTTTTGCCCCAGTTCCCTAAATGGCCCCCTCAAGGATTGAACTCACAACCCTGGGTTTAGCAGGCCAATGCTCAAACCACTGAGCTCTCCCTCCCCCCTCTGTTTCTTTTAAGAGCCTGACTGATTTCTCTATGGTCTTAAGATCCAGGGGTTTGGGTCTGTGATCACTTTGTAACCAATTGGTTAGGATATTATTCTCAAGCCTCCCCAGGAAAGGGGGTGTAAGGGATTGGGGGGGATATTTGGGGGGAATAGGAACTCCAAGTGGTCCTTTCCCTGATTCTTTGTTAAATCACTTGGTGGTGGCAGCATACTCTCCAAGGGCAAAGAGTTTGTGCCTTGGGGAAGTTTTACCCTACGTTGGTAGAAATAAGCTTAGGGGGTCTTTCATGTAGGTCCCCACATCTGTACCCTAGATTTCAGAGTGGGGAGGGAACCCTGACAGATATGTTTTAGTATTTCTTAGAATGAGTGCACAAAGAAATCTACATAACAGCAGAAAGAAAGGTTTAGGGGTTTACAAAGAAACATTAAACCAGTATATTGTTGCTAAATGATATCTCTAGTATAAACAAACATTTAGGATTTTTGGTTGCAACAGAGAGTATGTGTAAATATAGGAAATGAGAAAATAATCTTGGGTATAATAATTTGTGCGCACTTAAGAACTTGATAATATTCCTAAAAGTCTGTTTTGGAAAATAGATTTCCATTTATCAGCTATTTAAAAAAGCTAAAACAAATGTGATTTTTTATTGTTTTTGTTGCTTATGTGAAAATCACAGCTAATTAGACTTAGTTAAGTAAAGCCTATCCTTTGAAAATTAGAGACAAGTTCCTTTCTCCCTTGAAGAATTGTCTGTTTTTACATTGTTAATATTAATATCCTGCAGCCTCTTAACTGTGAGTCAGTGTCATTGGAGACAGCCTTGTAACAAACAACTAAGATCACTAAAATAATGACTTTTAGAGATTTTTCTTTTCTTTTTCTTTTTTTTCCAATAGGCTGAAATAAGTAGTGGTGAGTGCAGCCGCATATTCTTAACTCTAAATTCAGATTGAGGCTGAAAGGCTTTGAAATTGTAATTTGTACCCTTCCCAGCATATCTTGTGTGCAAGTCGAGCTTCAGATACCAGAGCAAATGATGCAATTTCACCAGGTTCTGGTGTGAATTACAGGAGTTCTAATTTGGGTGAGCAGCTGGGGTGTGAAGTTTTTCAAGGAGGTGAGGTCCTCCCCTGGTGATCCCATTGAATTCCCAGGGGAGAAGGGGCTTTCTGAATGCAGTGAGCTTCAGAGGCGTAGCAATTCATTAATGACTGTGCTCAGTTCTGAAGGAGGGTTGCTATTCTCTAACTACTCTGTGCTAACTTCATGGCGAGATCCACTCTCACAACTGCTCAGTCTCAGACTCCTCCCTTTTGATGTTCCTGCTTGATCATTGTTCTTTTGTAGTAGATGGAGCTGACAAGTAAAACTTTTGCAGGAGGAGTCCCTGGTATCCCACTTTTGATTTTGTTTATGTACAAAATATTTGTAATCTATTTTTCTTCACTCTATTTATTTAAAATTTATCACATAGATCCTTCCATGAAAATACCTAAGCACCAGATAATAGCTTTTAAATCATGCAGGATTAAATTTTCAAAAAAAACCCCTCATTTTGTACCTGCTGTTTTGCAAGCATAATCAGTTGTGAGCAGAAATGATTCATTGTCTGATGTAAAAGTGCAAAGGATATTGGTGCTTTCAAATCAGGTAGTTTCACTTCTAAAGGTTGATTGTGGGTACAAAGTTACTGGCATAAAATTAGAGTGCAGGATAAAGGCCCTTTTGAAAGTTGACCCACAGAATCTAAACAACTCAAAATATCCCCCTCTCTATAAAATACTCACCTGTTCTAAAATATCAAAAAGAACACATGCAAAAAAACCCCAATAAACAAATGTTCAAAATAAAGCCCGACTAACCAAAAAGGTTTCACTCTGAAGTGTGTGTTCTGATAGACAATCACAGGTAGAACATCCCAAAGGTGTAGCCTTAAACTGAGAACTATATCCTTGACCCCCAAAAAGATGACCTCCCAGCACCAAGAGAGGAGGCACTCAATGGCCCTTATATGTCCTGACAGGATATAGGGAAGAAATTGGTCTCTTCTATAACTTTGAAGCTTGTCACTAGTTCCTGATCAAGCCCTTGACTGGCAGATGTTGGGTCTGGATCACAGGATATGGATCCCTTGATAATCGCCCTGTTCTGTTCATTCCCCTTGAAACATCTGGCATTGGCCACTGTTGGAAGACGGGACACTGGGCTAGATGGACCATTGGTCTGACCCGATATGTTCATTCTTATGTCCCTTGAATTTTCACCTGGAAGAAGAAATGTAGACAGAGAATGGAATACACATATTGTGCACATGGTGACTTGGTTAGAGGGTAGGATGGCTTGTTCTCTGTTACCTGGAGCTTCTGGAGGCTCATTGGATGGCAAGCTGGGTAAAGTGCACTGGAGTAATCCAGCCTTGGGGTGGCAATAACGAGCACAGATAACTATGGTGAACAATAATAAAAGGTCAATGCAGATAAATTCAAAACTTATGAAAGGTATTAAGGACAGGGAGGAAGAGAGAGGTGGTGTATTAACATACACAAGAACATTGAATAAAGGGGACCTACCTATGGTTTGTGGAAAATATGGGTCCATTTCTGCAGCCCTTCTTGCATGTAGAAAAAATGCAGGCTTGAACATTAATTCTTATCACCATTTATATAATGCTAACACCCATATGAGAATTGGGTGTCTCACTATGCTAGGCACTGTACAAAAGCACAGGAAGACTCAGTACCTGCCCTGAAGAGCTTAATGTTTAATAATGAAAACATAGAAAAGGCAAACGTGGCAAAAACAGAGAAACTTGTTGAGATAAATTGTTCAGTTGCTGAGCTGGTTAGATTTTCAAACAAGCGTCTTTGTGCTTTCTACCACACTGCACCTCACACTTGGGAGGAGGTCCCCATAAACAGCCTCAATATCCTCCTTCAAATACCTTCTTAAAACTCTCCTTTTGCTGTGTTTCCTATAAACACTTGACAATCTCAGCCTAAATCTGATTTTCTACTCAATATTCATGAGGTTGATTGGAAGCAAAGTTTCTGGGGTATATGGTAGATTCATTTCAGCATTAAGTCCTGTGTAAGTTACAATTACTGGAGGCTAGAAGCTCCAAGGTAATAGGGTTTATATACTGGGGAATCTTTAACAAGATCACTGGTTCAATAATGGAGATTTTTAACTTGGTTCCTTTGAGAGAGGGAAGACTCCTAGGGACTGAAGAGAAGCAAATACAACCTCAGTCTGTAAGACAAGGACTAGGAAAGAGAGCCAGGAAATAATACACCAGTATGTCTGGCCTTGGTGGTAGGCAAGATTCTAGAAACATTAATAAAGGATGAGGTCACAAAACATCTGGAGAAATAAACTAGCCAGTATGGTTTCATAAAGGGTAAATCCTGTTTGACAAATCGGGTGGAATTTTTTTAGGGAGGTAATGCAGAAAGCAGACATGGGTAACGCACTGGACTAAATTAATTCTATTTGGATTCTAGGTACTGGTTTGGAATGGAGAAAGGTTAGTTCAGTTAACTGAGGTGAGGGGTAGATAGCAATGATGTAAGGTTATGGAGTAGGGACAAGAAAGGCAATGAGTGAAGTACAATAAGGACTAAGGATTGATATTGAGGGCCAAATTGTATCTCTCTATCTCTATGAATGACCTGGAGAAGGTTATCACTAGCATGGCCTCGCTGATTTAGGAGCCTGTCTCATTTTCAAAAGTGATGTAGGCACTTGGGAGCCTAAATCCCATCAACTGTCAATGGGATTTTGGCTCAAGGCATTAAATCCCTTTTGAAAATGCAATTTAGGCTCCTAAATTCTAAGGTGTTGCAATGCTGGGAACAGCGATGCCTAAATACCTTTAAAAATTTGGATCTAAAGAAACAAAGATCTTCCAGACAAGACTGGAGAATGAGTGGGACAAATGGTTCATGATTTTTTGCTGAGGCAAGTTTGCAACTCAAAATAGAAAGGATATATGCTAAACAGACACATTTTCCATAATGAAGAACAGGAAAGTCATAGGACTGATAGTAAACAGAAGCATAAACCCTCTCCCACAATGCACTATTATGCACTGTCAAAATAGTAGAGGTATAAAACGGATGTTGGAAGAAATAAGAAATTAGTCCAGCATATTGTAAAGTACTTATCAGACCACATTTAGGCAACTTACCCAAGTCAGGACACCATATCACTGAATTGACATCCTGGGGATTGAAAAGGGCCAGAGGACAACAAAAAAGAATGATAAAAGTGCTCATGAACTTTCTGTGTGCAGAAAGGCTGAGAAACCTGGAATTCTATTCACTAGAGAGAAAAACAGACTGTTTAAAAGATGATATAATTTGAAGTTTTCAAGATGCTGAAGTGGGATAGAGAGAGTAGATGTACTGTAGATAAACTCTTTAAACTAACACTAACTCCCAGAACGCATGAACATAAACTAAATATAAAGAAAACAGCAGGAGAAACAAGAATCAAGACATTTTATTCAAGCAGAGAGGGAGGAGTTGTTGAATTGCTGATACAGGTCAAAAGAGGCAGCTTGCATCACCATTCAACCACATTGAAAAATAATTACAGGTATACTGAACAGAACATTGGACTTTTGTGGATTAATCCATATCACATACTATTAAATAGGAGGTATTAGGACATGTTGGTTGGCCGGGGAATTTTCCTATCTGCTGATTCTATAGCCAGTACTGGTAGGTCAAGTAGTTGGTAGTGTCATTTGAATGAGGTGCACCAGGGGTAGGAGGAAAGGGCAAGAGTTCTATGTGAAGGAATTATCTTTGTTTAAAAGCCATATCCTTTGTTGCTTGACATATCCACATCATTCCCAGAGGCCATTTGTACTTTGTCTCCCAGCTGTGAAAAAGACAACAACACATTTGTTGTGTCAGGTGGGGAAAAAAATGGGGGGGGGAGCCCTTAACATTTTAATTAATATTTATGGAGGGATTTTCTTTAATTCCTATAATCACAATTTTCCTGGATTATATCACAAATAAATGTATCATGAATTTAGATTGCTACACATCAGGAGTGTGTAAAAGTATGCTCTTACAAGAATAAATGCAAATAAAGAAGGAAGGTGTGGGGTGAAAATTACATTCTAAAATGTGATTCTCTGCGCAAGGGGAATGTGTGTGTATTATGATCAATAATAATTATCTTCCTGAGATCTTATTAATTTTAGGTTGATTCACACAAAAAAATCTTGCTTTGTGTATGATCCACAAATTAGTCTGTTTAGTTGCACAAATTTGTGCAAAAACAACATTAGAAAAAGTGGAGGAAACACTTTTTTTCCTGTGATAGGAGCTGCATGCATGTTCTCTCACTCAGTGTGTACTGAACTTTATGCACAAAAATAGAAAAAACACTGTTCCTTCATGCTCAGTGACATTGTGGATGTGATGTGAGCCAGAACAGGCAGGCAGAACATTTTCCTATCTGCATTAAAGATCAGTTTTTTCATTCGATCCTATGAGCACCACATCAAACCACATCACATTTTTCTTAACATGATTCAGTATCACTTGTTACATACAGTGTTTGTCCAGCTTTTATTAGGATTTGTGCAAAAGATGGGCAAACTAGTGTGGCTTAAAATAAGAATCTACTTGAATCTTCGAACAAAACCTTTACCTAACCAAGAAAGGCGAACATTTCTCTAGGTCTGAAGTTGTTCAGATCATTTTTTATTTTTGTTTCCATGGCACATGCCTCTACACTTCAGGTTTTAGTTAGAACTGGTCATTCCAAAACATTATAGGAAGTGCGTTCTCCTGTTACTTGACCACAAACTGGAAATACCAAAAATCTTGCTAGAAATTCTGTTCCCTGGAGATTTCTAGCCCAGTTTACAAACCTGTGAAGTATGGATAGTTCAAGTGAGTTTCAAATATACATCTTAAGATTCAGGTTCATATCTTAAACAAATCTCTGAACATATGGATGGCTCTCCTGTCATTTTTAGCTTTAAAAAAAAGGAATATTGCTTACATATAGTTCTAAGAGCTCCAGGAGCTGTATTGTTTCAAGAATTACTTCAGTTTGGTTACCACGTACTGTACCATTTGTGGCTGACCCTCTATGCAAGCACCTCATCATGCCACATGCAGTGTTATGACCCTGCCTTACTGCGGTGTGGCAGTGCCCCACCCCCAGGCAAGATTGGGCTGAACCAGGCCTAACAGGATGCGCAGACCTGCAGCCAATCAGAGAAGGCCTAGCGAGAGCCAATCAGAGCAGGGAAAGAGTCAGCCAATCAGGGGCAGGCTAGGCTCTATATAAAAGCTGCTCAGGAGAGAAGCAGGGAGTCTGTCCCAGACCTTCAAAGCAGAAGGTCTGTCTCCTGAATGAGGAGACGGGCAGGGCAGGGCAGGGCAGGGCAGGGCAGGGCAGGGCAGGCGAGGCGAGGCGAGGCGAGGCGAGGCGAGGCGAGGCGAGGCGAGGCGAGGCGAGGCGAGGCGAGGCGGAGCAGAAGGGAACTCCAGCCTGGTACCTGCCAGGCTGCAGGCCCTGATAGAAGGGCCCACAAGATGCAAAGGGGCCGAAGGGGAAGCAGCCCAGGGAGCACAGGAGGACAAGGCGAGTGAAGGAAGGCAGGGAGGTTGCCGCCAGAGGGTCCCTGGGCTGGGACCCAGAGTAGAGGGCGGGCCTGCGTCCCCTTCCCCCTTGTATTACACCCGGCCATTAGAAGTGGCCACAGATGACTGCACCCGACGCCTGACAGAAGAGGTTAGACTTTGGGGGTTGTGGTTGGCCACTGCAGCTGGAGTGAAGTGGAAAGACTGCTGTTAACCCACCCCCAGGAAGGGAGTGAGACCAGAGTGGTGGCACTGCTGGAGGGCAGGGTCCTGAAGTGGCTGCAGAGGACGTTGCCGAGCAGGGAGCAATTCGGGCCCGGATACCAACGGGGGCGGGGCAGATGACGAACGGGACACCACCAGCAGAGGGTGCCCTGCAGAAGGCAGCTAATTCCCAGACGCGGCAGCGAGAGGCACTGCGGTGGTGAGTCGTCACCCCGTGACACTTACCTTGGAGGCGCCTTACTTCCTAAGCCATTTTAGAATGATTCCTTCATACGACCATTAGATCCACTCAGCCGTATACAGACATTCGCAAACCTCAGGCATTTCATAACTTCACTGTGGCATGAAGCCATAATTCAGAAGATGGTGATGCCATTTTCCTTTTTTTTAACCCATTCTTTTGCATTGTTCTGCAACTTTCATTTTTCCATACTGCACTCAGCCAATATTAGCTCATTAGAGCAAGAGGTCAGTTCCTTTCCATGCAAGTGTCTGCAAACTTCAGACATAGGTTTGTGAGAAAAGTTACAGTTCATGCGCATAATCAGGTTAGAATAATTTTATATGGCACCAATACACGACCAGTGTTTGGTATAAAGAGCATTTACTTTGATTAGATCTTCCTGTAAAGATTATGGCTGAAATCCTGGCCCCATGGAAGTCAATGGGATTTCACCCTATAGTTCTAGATTGGTGTTGGATGCCTTAGAGTTACTTACTGTACCTGCTTCCTAATTTTTTCAGTTACCTGTACATTTAGCTGAGCATCTATGCAAGTGACTCATCATGTCACATGGATTGTTATGCTCTGCTATTCTAACTCCTAGAATGTGATGGAAATTGGTAAATATTTTAAATCTGTCATACTTTTATCTGTAAGCAGAGAAAGCATGCTGATTTGAATCATACTGACACTGAGATGTTCCCACTGCCTGAACTATTTCCAAACACAACAATACTTGCTTTATTTGTAAAAGCCCTTTTCTATTAATCTGAATTGATGTGTGCAGAAAAGCACTGTGAGTTCAATACAGACTGGTACCATGCACTTACTGTGAGCTACAGTGCAATGCAAAAGGAAACTTTGTGTATATGTGCACTGTATGTATTTCAAAACATGTCTCGCCACACTGATCTTTGAGATGATCTTGCTTTCAAGAGCAGTCTTTTAAGTCTTTGAAGAGAAACGTGAACTAACTAGAGTTAAAATCTGAGGATGGGTAAATGTTTCCGATAAAGTAAAATGTAATCTGCACATTTTTCAGAATTCAAACTGAATGGAATCTTTCAGCTTTGAAAAAGCCTAACTTTTTACACTTTCACCCTTGGCATTAATCAGGAGCAAAAGCACCAAAACACCATCAGAACAGCTACTCTAGTTCTATTTCTCACCTTGCTGGAATTAGGAACTAGCCAATGTGAAAGCCTGTTTCTTATGAGACTTCAGGCTTACCTACTAGTCCAAAGAGGTCTGGTTGAGCTTGGGATAAGAAAAATATCCAAAGAGTTGAGATTCTATTTGATCACTGTGGGGTTCACAGATCACAACCAAAAGCCCTTGGTTAAACAGCTAGACTTTGTCCATTTCCTGGTCTGAGTGCATTTGGGGCAGAATCCTGTTTCACTCACTTGTGCAAGTATCCCTATTTTTTTGTCAATGGCAGGCATCTGTCAAGCATAATGAGCAGGATTTGGCCATTGAGGTGTTTAATTCTAAGTGCAGAATAAGAAGAGGTACTGTGATGAATATGTAAAATACAGTAGCAAAGTCATTTTCAGTCTCTCACTTTAGACACTGTAAAGCATACACAAAGTACTTACAAAAAGAAAAGGAGTACTTGTGGCACCTTAGAGACTAACCAATTTATTTGAGCATAAGCTTTCGTGAGCTACAGCTCACGTACTTACAACATTCATGATTAATTCTTCAAAAAAATAAAGAACAATTCTTCAGAAAAAAATTGATAAAAAGGCAGACTACTACATCTTTTGTCCATTAGCAAATGCTTCAGATGGAAATAATCTTATTCTAGGGCAGGAGCATAGTGATCTCTCAGTACAGAGACAAACCTGTAGTTCTGACTGCAGCATAACTCCCATTCGTTTCAGTGGGCGTTTTCATTGAGCAAAAGGATTTCATTCTATATTACCAGCTAAGGAATCAACCCCCAGTTTTAAAAGGTGTGTGTGTGTGTGTGTAGGAACTGGTCTCCAAACTTACTTAATAGGTTCATACACTGCTGCACAGGAAATCCAGCTTTAGGAATATTGCTGTCTTGGATGGCTGAAATAGGAGGTGGCCCGTAGAAGCACTGCATTCAGCCTCCTGGCTGGAAGCAGGCAAGGAGTGACTTCAACTGGGTTCATCTTTCTGGATCAAGGATGTGTCAGTCCTTCCTTTGTGCTGTAGAGTGAGTGCATCTGCACTACTAGAATCCAGGTGAAAGTTACCCTATCTCAGTCCAGCTAATGTTCTGAGTGACTGCTTCATACAACCCCCTAGCTAGGCCATCACCAATGTTCTCCACTATCCAGATTAAAAAGCCTTCTGTTATCTCATGTACCAGGAGACACATTTGTTTTGTTCTTGCCCTGTGAAACTAGCTAAACAAGAGGAAACAAACACTGAATTCTATTTTAGTGACTGTATAACTAGGCTGGATTAGTTTGAAGAACATCAGACACTTCCAAACTCTCCAGTTCCTCCTGAAAGTTCAATCCACAAACGTCATACTTTCATTATGCAACCTGCATTGGTCCAACTCTAATGTTGCCATACAATTCCTGGAAGCAACACTCGATAGAAGCTTCTGGGAGCAATATAAAAAACACTGTGTTCCCCTACCACCTCCACTTTGCAGCTGAAGAAAGTATTGGGGGTTGCAGTACGTACTGAATAGGATATTTCTGTTCTGGCTCATCTTTAATTTTAACTGAAACTGCCTGCCTTTTATCTGTTCAGGAAAAAGTTGTAGTTCTCATGTTTGTATTATTTTTAATGTGCAAAGGGAATCTTTAAATAACTGATTTACATAACAAAGAAATGAAACCTTTCCTACTTATTCTTCCAAACCAGTTTATATTTTGCTGGTGTGCCGTGCTTTAAAAATGGGTGGGAGGGTGGTTGGAGGGGAAGCCTTTCTTGAATTTTGAATTCAGTATTATGTGAACCACTGATCCAATGCAAGCTGGGATTAGGATTAGTTTTGCATTTCCTCATGCTGTCTTTAGGGAATGCTGAAACTCTGCCTCTTGCAAGTTAGCGTTGGCACTAGTTCAGGAGTCACAGTGGGCTATGTTGGGGCCCATGTAGGTTACATATTGGTAGGTTACATATTTAATACTTTAATAACTATTTCATCATCAAGCAGGTGTGTTTCCATTGGGGTCCCACAAGGATCTGGTCTTGGGCCTCGGCTATTTAGCATTTTTATCAATGACCTGGAAGAACACACAAAATCATCACTGATAAAGTTTGCTGATACAAAAATTGGGGGAGTGGCGAATAAGGAAGAGGGTAGGTCACTGGTTCAGAGCCATCTGGATTTCTTGGTAAACTGGCAAACATGCATTTTACCATAGCTAAATGTAAAAAATGTATACATCTAGGAACAAAGAATGTAGGTCATACTTTCAGGATGGTGTTTCTATCGTCTGAAAAAGATTTGAAGGTCAGTACAACGCTGTGGCTAAAAGGGCTAATGCATACACAAAGGAATCGCAAATAGGAGCAAACAGGTTATTTTATTTCTGTATTTTGCACTGGTGTGACTGCTGCTGGAATATTGGGTCCAGTTCTGGTGCCCACAATTCAAAAGATGTTGACGAATTGGAAAGTGTTCAGAGAAGAGCCATGAGAATGATTAAAGGATTAGAAAACATGCCTTATAGTGATGACTCAAAGAGCTCAATCTATTTAGCTTAACAAAGCGAGGGTTAAAGGGTAATTTGATGACAATCTATTAGCATCTACATGGGAAACAAATATTTAATAATGGTCTCTTCAGTCTAGCAGACTGAAGTATAACATGATCTAATGACTTAACACTGAAGCAGGACAAATTCAGAGTGGAAATCAGGCATAAATTCTTAATGGTGAAGATGATTAACCACTGGAACAATTTATCAATAGTCGTGGTAGATGCTCCATCACTGACAATTTTTAAATTAAGATTGGATATTTTTTCTGAAAGACTTGCTTTAGGAATTATTTGGGGAAGTTCTTTAGCCTGTGTTATACAAGAGGTCAGACTAGATGATCACAATGGTCCTTTCTGGCCCTGGACTCTATGAATCTATGAATTTTCAACAGGTTAGATATAAAGGCCAGACTGTGCCCTTGTGAAACACATAGGAGCCCAGATCCAGGAAGGTGTTTATGCATGTGCTCAACTTAATGCATTTGTGTTGATTTCACTGGGACTACTCTTGTGAGTAAGTATCTTGTTAGATCAGGGCCAGGGTGAGCAGGGGTGGCCTCATCTGTGGGGGACATATATTGGACTCTTTCAAAAAGTTTTTGCAGCAACCACACGTATCTTGTGCTTTGAGCAATCACAGTGGCTCCCAGAGCACAGGGATCTTGGAGCTCCTACTTGGATGGTTTGCCTCCAACATGGCTAATGGATGAAATGCCTGAATATTGAAATGAGAATATTAAAAAGACCTTTAAAGGATTTAAGTACACGAGTCCCATTGAATATCAGTGGACTATGAACACCTTTCTCCCTTAGGCTGAGATTTTTAAAGGAGCCTTTGTGTTTAGTCAAACAGACCAAGATTATCGAAAGTGACCGAGGTGCCCAATATGTGATAACTTAAAGGGACCTTATTTTCAGACGGCATGTGCTGAAAGCTTTCTGAAGATTGGGCCCCTCTAAAATGTCTCAATTTGGGCACCCAAAAATGACTTGTCATTTTTGAAAATCATGGCCACAGGGATGGTTTTAGAAGCCACCTGTGTTGATTTTAAAAACAAAGGCTAAAGAAAAACTAGGAAACGTCCCATTAAGGATTTAATAATAATAATAATAATAATAATAAAAAATACTCTGCATGTCTTTAGTGTCTTCCATCAGAGGGGGAGAGTGTGTCTCAAAGCATTTTACAAACATTAATGGGTTAAACTGCCTAACAGTGTTGTGAGATCAATTATATTCCCATTACCCATGGGCCAAACTGTGGATAAGGAGCGGTTAAGTGACTTGCCCAAGACCAAACAGAAAATTCAGAACAGAATCAGGAATTAAACACAGACCTCCTTACTTATAGTCCTGTGGTTTAGCCCAGATCATCCTTTCCATCTGTGAAGCACAACAGAAAGAAATAGTCACTGTCAAAGAAAAAAAGTTAGCTAACTAAAACTGAATTACAATAGTACCTCTATGGAAGTACATGTGACATTCACATGAATACCAAATGAATTCATTATGATCACTGCTATTTCCATGAATACCAAATGAACTTATAATGACTGGACTCTTAAAAAGTTACTATTTTACTGAAAAAATAATGCCAGAAATAATGGGAAAATTAACTTCACTACATTCTGAATAGGTCATAATTAGACAAAGTATCTGAACCCGATTCCAGTTATTTGTGATGTATCCACTGACTTTTTGATACCATCTCACGTTTCTCGTAGTTTGGTAGGATCTGTTTCAAATGCTAAACAGTGGCTGATGTAGATGAAGAGTGCTGTAGCTGCTCAGTTGCTGCATCCAGATAAGTGTATATCTGACCTGGGAATAACTGCATGTCTCTTTACATGTTGCCTCTCTGAGTGTAAAAATTCATGATCACCTGTATCCAAGGTACCTTCACATCTTATGTCTATGATATAAGGTCACACAACATATGGAGTTGAACGCTGTATTTTCAGATCATATATGTCCGCTTCCATCACAAACGGAACTCGTTAGGCATTTTAGCTAATAATGCACCATAGCTACTTTTAGCTGCTTCCTAAAGATGGAGCCAAACCCTCCAGTCTGAACAATTTCAAACTTTGGAAGAGTTCAGTACCAAATTCGGACTCTGATGTCCAGCTCAATTTTATTTCTTGCTTTTGAGGGGGAAAGTCTGGATTGACATTACTGTTCATTCAAGCAGATCTAGTTTTGCAGGTCTGAAGTATTGGCCACAGTTTATGGGATCTGTATGGATGTGTGTGATTTGAAATCAGAAAGGGTAAATTTACTTTTGCTCATTGACCTTTAGTGTGTGTGTGTGGGGGGTGGGGGGGCGGGGGAGGAAATAAGAAAGGTGAACTGCAGCAAGACTTTTCTTGCATTCTGGGTAGATTCTGAAATACCGATTACAAACCTGTAATGAGATCTTGGGAGGGAGTCCCTAAAATGAAAACCTTCTAGGTCAGGCAGGAGGGTAGCACTAATAATACCACCATGCACATATTCTTATTTAACTTTGCTTTTTATTGTGTGACGCCTGCAGCTGAATTTTTTTTTTTGGTGGGGTTTTTTTTTATCATGTAACACAGTCCCTAACTGAGACTCATGAAGCTCATAAGAGGCTTTTGACAAGATTCAGCTAGCCACAAAAGTCATTATCTCATTTTCATTTATTAACATGATATTTCCAAAGGATTAACAAGGGTTTCCCTTTTGTTGCTTGTGCTATGGCACTAGCCCTGGAGGAGCTGTTGCTTCTTTCCATCTCAAGTGACTTCCTACTCACATTAGATTACACTAATGTACATATTATAGGACTGACATTTATTATACTTCTTGAATTAAAATTCCCTATTTGAAAGTAGTTTTAATTGCTGGCAATAATAGGATGAATGGACTGAAGTGATGGGCTAAAATCAAAATAACTTCTGCTGGAACTGGGTGTGTAAAACCCGATACCCCAAAGTGACATATATGCCTAGGTATGTGAAATAGCTGTGATATTTCTTCTTCTTGATATTAACACCATTGTAAGACAGAAATTCTGGGAAGTGCGGTTTTGTATCTGCAAATGATCTTTTTAGGAAACTGCAACACTTTTTCTGGACATATAGATTTCACTGTGTGGGGGGAAAATGTTAGTGACCTCCACTATTTATTTGGACATGGATAATAAAATATTTGTGCAAACTTGTATTGTAAATAAGATGACTATTAACTAGCTGGTGACTATCAACAAGGGCTGTTCAGATTAGAAAATAGATGAATGGTGTGGAGAAAGTGACTAGAAAAGGGTTCGCAAAAAGAAAAGGAGTACTAGTGGCACCTTAGAGACTAACCAATTTATTTGAGCATAAGCTTTCGTGAGCTACAGCTCACTTCATCGGATGCATTCCGTGCTGTAGCTCACGAAAGCTTATGCTCAAATAAATTGGTTAGTCTCTAAGGTGCCACTAGTACTCCTTTTCTTTTTGCGAATACAGACTAACACGGCTGCTACTCTGAAGCCTGTCATTAGAAAAGGGTTATTCACTCTTTCCCACAATACAAAAATGAGGAACACCTGATTTAATTAATAGGCAACAGATTTAATTCAAACAAGAGAAAGTACTTTTTCACGCAACACACAATTAACCTGTGGAATTCGTTGCCATGGCATGTTGTGATAACTACATTCAAAAAACAACTGGATAAGTTCATGGAGGATAGGTCTACTTATGGTTATTAGCGAAGATGGTCTGGGATGCCACCCCATGCTGAGGATGACCCTAAATCTCTGACTACTGAAGGCCAGAAGGGGAAGACAGGGATGGGTTACTCCACCTTCCCTTTTCTGTACATGCCCCCCTGAACCTGTGATACTGACTACTGTCAGAGACAAGGTATTGGACTAGATGGACCACTTGTCGGACACAGTATGTCATGTTCTTAGCTCCTTAGGGAAGAGGGCATTGTGCTCAGGGTGTGACAGATTTGCAAACAATAAAATAATGCAAACCCCAAACCAGTATTAATTATTTTCTCAACCTCTTTCTTCAAGTCCTGCTTGCTGCTCACTAGTAATCCCAAACTACCCAAAAGGGGTAAACAGTGAGGAGGCAAAATTTGCAGATGCTACAAAACTACTCAAGATAGTTAAATCCCAGGCACACTGTGAAGAGCTACACAAGGATCTCTCAAAGCTGGGTGATTGGGCAACAAAATGGCAGATGATATTAAATTTTGATAAATGCAAATTAATGCACATGGGATTATGCTTTCCAAACTATGCATATAAAATGATGGGGTCTAAATTAGCTGTTGCCACTCAAGAAAGATCTTGGAGTCATTGTGAATAGTTCTCTGAAAACATCCACTCAATGTGCAGCGGCAGTCAAAAAAGCAAACAATGTTGGGTATCATTAAGAAAGGGGCACCTAATAAGACAGAAAATATCATATTGTCTCTATATAAATCCTTGGTACGTCCACATCTGGAATAATGCAGGCAGATGTGGTTGTCCCATCTCAAAAAAGAAATATTGGAATTGGAAAAGGTTCAGAAAAGGGCAACAAAAATGATTGGGGGTAAGGAACGGCTTCAATATGAGCAGAGATTAATAAGACTGGGACTTTTCAACTTGGAAAAGAGACAGCTAAGGGGGGATATGATAGAGGTCTATAAAATCATGACTGGTGTGGAGAAAGTAAATAAGGAAGTGTTATCTACTCCTTCTCATAACACAAGAACTAGGAGTCACCAAATGAAATTACTAGGCAGCAGGTTTAAAAATCAAACAAAAGGAAGTATTTCTTCACAAAACCCATAGTCAACCTGAGGAACTCTTTGCCAGAGGATGTTGTGAAGGCCAAGACTATAACAGGGTTCAAAAAAGAACTAGTTAAATTCATGGAGGATAGGTCCATCAATGGTTATTAGCTAGAATGGGCAGGGATGGTATCCCTAGCCTCTGTTTGCCAGAAGCTGGGAATGGGCGACAGGGAATGAATCACTTGATGATTACCTTTTCTGTTCATTCCCTCTGGGTCACCTGGCATTGGCTGCTGTCAGAGGACAGGATACTGGGCTAAATGGACCTTTGGTTTGACTCAGTATGGCCGTTCTCATGTTCTTACCCCAAACGTCCCCAAATTCACGTTACAATAAACTCCTACAGTGAAACACCTTCAGACAGCATCTGCTGTTATCTGACACATTATTTAAATCCATGCTTCCTGTCTTGGTTTTACATTTTCCTTATAAGGACTGAAAATGCTCAGCGAGAAGCAAAATTCAACTTTCACATCACCTTTGTAAAAGATAAATTAAGCAATTAAGATCAATGTAATCCATTTTCATGCTAGCTTAATCAGTGCAATCCGGACAGGATTTGGAAGCAGGGATGTTGGATTGTACAAACAGCACCTACTCCCAGAGTTTTAAAAAAGCTAATGACATAACAGATATTTTCTGATTTTGTATGTGTATGTGTGTGTAAAAGTATAGACTCTATATACAGGTTACTTTGTTTTTAAGGGCACCCCAGCAGAAATGCACAGGAAGAAATGTCTGAGAGTGATTACAACTGATATCTGCAGCAAAAATGTACAGTTACCTATTGACCAGATAGGAGTGTAGAAGCAGGTTTCAATCTCTATTGTCACTGGTCTCACAAGCCAAAGGGGATCAAATCTATCCAGTACTTAGACAGGAAAAATCTACAAGATTGAGGGTTCTGCAGGAAGGAAGGCTATTGATTTAGTAGGTGGCTCTCTTGAGTCAATACTTAATGCCTCAGAATGGTGTGAGGGTGCTCTGTGCTGTTAGAGTTGCTGCCTGTGGGGTGAGTGAAAAAAATAAGGGCATGATCATTTGTGGTCTCTGAAAATCCCATGGCCTTGTGTGTGATAATGGGAGTGTTAACCCTGGCATCCCAGCCAGATTCCACTTGGGATAATCATCATATTCTTCTTAACTATACTTCACACTCTTCAGTGAAATACCCCCCTGAGCGCTGCAAGTTTCAGCTGTAACGTGCCAGTGCAGACAGCGCGCTGGTAGCTATTCCTCTCGAGGAGGTGGGTGTTTTAGAGCGCTGGGGGAACTCTCTCCTAGCGCTATGCTAAGACTACACAAGCCACGTTAAAGTGGCAGCGCTTTAACGTTGCCAGTGAAGACATGTTTCAGTTGGATACAGTACTCTTCCTTCCTACTTGTCCTATTTAAAACAGCTGCCACACCCCAGCCCAAAGATGACTGCATTCCATTGCTCACATAGGAGTGGTTAGTTGCAACACCGGGAACAATGGTTATCCATCATCATCAAACAAACTCAAAAGACATGATCTTAAAGTAGGAAGAATTACATCTTCCTCTTCCTACCTTATCTGTAAGGAAAAAGTAGTAGTGATACTTAATCTGTAAAGCTCCATTCTATATTTTAAAAGATACATTATTATGGACGGAACAGATTTTGTACAGATTGGCAAAAAAATAAAAATAAAATAAAAAAAAATCAGCCCTATGTGGTACATTGTGGAATTTCTTCTGCCTTCTGTATTCTAGAGTTCTGCACTAGGTTGTTTGCTGTTGTTTTTGGTTTTGGTTTCAGGGGCTGGGGAGTTTATACCAATGTGTTGTCCTGGGAAACGGGGCCGTCCTCGTCAATCTTGAATAGCTGACAACAATAGCAGAAGCAGGCAAGCTGGTCAAATATTTGAATATACTATCTCAGGTAACTTGGTGTCATATCTTTAATAATTTCTAAGAACATTTTCAGATGGGCCTTTAAACAGGGAAAACATAAAATACTCTGCAATATTTAAAGATCAATTGTAACATGAAATGCACTCTCAGCTTTTCATTTTACATGTTTTTGTAATAAAAATGCAATTTTAATGAATAAAAATGGTGAACTTCATTACTGGGTTTTTTTAACTTGGACTGGTTACAGAACTGCTCTTAAATCATAAAGGTTCATTTCATATTTTACTTTATATTGAAAACATTTTTGTCATTACCATAAATGGATATTCTCTATATAAAAATAATATATTTAAAATCATTTTCTTTCCTGTTACTAGTAACACCTTAGATTATAAAAACGGAATAACCATTCTTTCTTTCTTTGTATGTTTATCATTTCAGTCAGCGAAGATGATGAAACTCCAACATGTCATTTTTGCTTTGTCTCATGCACTCACAGAATGGTTCTTGTACTTGGGGTCCATGGACTACTAGTGGTCTGCAGAGTCATTCCTGAATGGTTTGAAGAAAGAAATACTCTGAAAACCAAAGTAGTAGGGGACTGGACTGTAGTGAGGGAACAGGGTCGGTGAAAGAAAAAGTTGGAGAACTGCTACATTAACACAATGCTATTGGGTTTGGGTTCCCAACACTAAAAGGGAATAATTCAGCAAAATTGAAAACTGAAAGTTTTACCTACTTTCAAGTAAAAATAATGTGAAACTGACCAGTTTCATATTCTGAAGAGGGAAGGATAAATAAATTAAAGACTGTGAGGCACTCAATGCTACTGTACTGGAGGACATATAAGTACAATACTTTAGACTGATAGAAGGGAGTTGCTCAAAACATATCCTTGAGTCACTCAGAAGTTTCAAGTTTGAGGGGGTAGCCATGTTAGTCTGGATCTGTAAAAGCGGCAAAGAGTCCTGCAGCACCTTAAAGGCTAATAGATGTATTGGAGCATAAGCTTTCGTGGGTGAATACCCACTTCTTCAGATGCATGTGACTCAAAAGTTTGTTATTTTGGAGAGCCTGGGCTGAGACTTGAGTCTGTAATAAAACCCCAAAGTTAGTTTTAACCTGGAACAAGTAAGTGTTTAGAAAGGCCCTGGAACTGAAACAGAAGGTCAACTAATTCCCTTTATCCTTGGAACAATCCTGGTTTGATAAGGAGATCTCCAACTATCCACAGTTCAATTCTGTCTTGGTTGCCTTTCATGTTGTATATTTAAGCAGGGAGTTTGGAAAGTTGACCTGCATTCACTGGAGTGGAAGCGTAGGGCTAATAGAGCCCGTTCTTACTTGATTTTGAAATAAACTAGAAATATGAAATAAACTAGAACAATTAGAAATAGTTTTGGAGGAATTCCAATATTTTGTTGTCCATTGCATGAGATGAAATGCTTGTCAACACTTAACTGGATTCACCTCCTTTTTAAACTTCTTGTCTGAAACAGTTATTTTTTTTCTTTAAGGAAAATTTTTGTTGCATACAGGAGTGTTCTCCATATCAGGCTTCCATCTCCATACTGTAATTATTAATATAGGGTAGAGAGGTCACCTATTTTTTTTCAACATTTGCATTCCCATGTATAAATCATGATAAAGTACTATTACTCTATAGGGTACACTGATGTTTTCAATTTGTCTTATGCGGATTTTTTTGTTTCTTCTGCTCTCTACTTTAAACCCAAATGTGTCTTTTGTACAAAAAACATGGATAAACTCAGATTTTGCAACCAATAAAATAATATTAATAAAAAGGGGCATTGTCACAAAACAGATCCTAACTAGGCAGCCTGATGTTTCAGTAAGTCTGTGTTGTACATCCTTTTATAGCCAATTAAGAGGATATTTTATTTCCCTCATTAAAAGTGCAGCTCACAGTCACCATGTTGAATCAATAAGTATGAGCTTGCACATCCTGTGCACAACCTTTCCTTGAGGCATAGTAGCATTTGTCATCTTTATAATAAAGCTTTCCAATTTTTCTGATTAATATTTAAAAGAAATAACATGACCTGAAGAATACATAACATCCTCGTTGGAAGGGATTTTGTACCATGCAACTCTTTCTGGTTTATGGCTAATGTACCATTAGATCACTTGTAATGGGTTTCCTTCTAAGAACACATTTTCTTGAGCAAAAGCAGAGTGATTGCTCTGGCTCACTTTTTATGTTGGTTGCTACTATTATGCACCCTTTCCCCCCCTCATATTCAGTCCTCCTGCCTGACTGGAACTAGATGCTACAGCACTGCCCTTAAGGTTGTCATGGTAGCAACTACCGGATCCTCTTTGGTCCAGGAAAAGGCAGTTTCTGAATCAACTTTGTGACAGAATGAAGTACCAATTCTTTAGCTGTACTACTGGGCCAGGGCTTAAACCTTAAGGGTAAGGATCTACATATTGTTCCTATATTTAAAAAAAAAAAAAAAAAGATTTCCGCTGAGCTGCAAAGTGTCGCGTCTTCAGTTCTGGGGTTTTCGTTCAGGTACATCTCCTCCAGTTAGGATGACAATGTGATAGAATTATCTCTGTAGTTGTCTACACTAGTGATAAGGTTTGATGTTTTGGTTTTACTTGGATAAACAACTAAACCTTTCAAACTGCCCAGGCCTCCTGAGCCTACAACATTGGTAGGTTTCCTGATGAGATTTCTGGTACATCCTGCTTGCCGTTAGAATGAAAACATGGTAAAGCCAACCTTCTTCATGGCATTCAAAGGCAGGTTAAAGCAGCTTTTGCGAAATCTGAGCACCATGGTCAGAGGACCTTTTGCAACAACAGAGTCCAAGGGCCTGTCTACATCAGGGAAATATGCACTGGAAATTTGTCACAGTGATGTGGCTCTGCTAGTACAGCCCCCTGATGGGGCTTGGACCAGTGCAAATTTCTTCAGTAATTCAGGGGTTTGTACTAGTGCAACTATACCGATAGATGTTTCCCCAATGTAGGCAGGCCTCCAGGAAAGACAGGACATAGTACAGTATTCAACTAATGACTGCCTGCTGAGGTGGACTTTGGCTGCCTCATGGAGAGGAAATCAAGAGTTCAGTAAGCTCTTGATGGAGTAGGTCCAGCTGGCTGGGTGAAGAGCTGACAATGCCTTGTGAACTCTGAAATTCTGGTGGCTCCAGATTCTGGATTAGACTCAATTTACCCTGGCAGTAGTTTAGCAAAAACAGTAACAAAAACTAAACAAAATGTATAGCTACTCAAACACTTTTTATTCAAATTTTGGCAAAGGCTCAGGTTTGTTGCTTTGTTTGAACTGACACACCCATCCTTGGAATACAAATTGTGTGTGCGTGTAACTTTTAAAAATATTTTGAGGTAAACTGTCAGGTGTTTTAGGCCTGGGCTGTAACATAAATGTCTAAATAAAGGTTAACTCTATCTTATTGAAAAAGACTCTTCAAGTTGTGACTGTCTCTGCATATGTCAGATATCTACAGTACAGAGGATGGGCTCAAACCAGAACCTCAGATCCAACCTCTCCACCTAACACTTTCAAGGTAGTGGTAAGATGTGAGCTTGTACCTATGGTTTTGTTACTGGGCAGTCCAAGATGACAGAAATCTTATGAGAGTTGCTGATCTTGCAAGATTTCCAACTGTGGACCAAAATTCTTATGAGAACAGCTTGTAAGATTTTAGCATCATTCTTTCCTCATTCTCACCCTAGTACTGGTTTGTTCCGTTCTACGTCTGTACACGGCACGTGTGGCCCATGCTTACTATATGCATTATTTTGTGGGCTGAGGGGTGGATGAGAGAGAGAGATATTCATAGACTATATCAAACATACAGTAGATATCAGTTAGCATTACGATTTGTGGAGTCCTACGTTTTAAGGCAGAACTGAATCTTTGCTTAGAAATTATCATTTCTATAGAGCCAGAGGTGTTCATGGCAGGTGATAAAAAGCCGAGGACCATGCCCCATGGTGTTTTGATAACCTAAGTAAGATATAACAGCAAAGGAAGATAATAAACAATGGGTAGCAGAAGAGGTACAGGATAGTGAAGATAATGAAAACATCTTACTTTTATACAAGCTTCATGTTCCTTTCCCTCTCTGCTCTCCTTTCTTCCCCATCCCTCCCTTTTTTGGTTTAGTTTATATATTAAGATTTGGTTGCAGAACCAGGAAATTGAAGAGGGGCGTAGGTTAGCAAACGTGTTTTATAATAGCACCCATCACCAAAGCGCTTTGGATGCCTTAAATCATTTAAAAACAATCACTCCTACAATAGCAAAATTTAAGCCTTTAAACTTTAAGGCTCAACTATTCAATGTTTTTTTGTAAATTACAGACAAAGCTAACAAATTTCATACATTAGTCATGGTAAAAATATTAAATTTCGTGGCTTGTCACAGATTAATAGGAAAAAAGATTAAAACAGCAAGTTGCATAAGTAATTTAAACAAATGGTTGTCAGAGATTCTGCATGTTTGGCAAAGAATAAAATAAGTGATTATCAGCAGCTGAACTATTCATAGATGAGCCAAACTGGTCTGGAAAAGTTCAGGTACTTTGGAACATGGGACCCACATTTTACTCAATCCTATAATAATAGCTCCAAAATAGTTATGCAGAGAACAACAATAATGGTAATTTACCATGCAGTACTCGATCCAGCCCAAACAATCTGCCACCCAATATTGAGAGATAAAAGGAAATTTTCATATGAACTGAGACTTGGATGGTATGGACAGGAATGAGGTGAATGGCAATATTTCAAATGCTTCTCAGAGAGGGGGGGGAAATGTTTAGCACCACTGGATAACCTCACTAAGAAATAAGTCCAAGAGATTCCACTCAGTGATCTGGCTGATGGGCTATTATTGGCTAGCAATAATACTCACTATGTCTATACTCATACTCACTATGTCCCAATTCTACAATGAGTTGTACACAGGTAGAACCCTACAGATTTTAACTGGGTTCTGTGTTGGTGAAGGGGACTTGTCCACAAAGAATTCATTGGAGAAAGGGGCATAACGAATCTGCATACCCAGTATTATGTGATCTAGCTGCAGTACGCCCCGCAAGACACTTTCTTTCATTAGAGTGGTTTAGGAGAATGCAGTTTCTGATAATGTCTGCTAAGTCTGTGATGCAGTTCTGCTGTATACTGCTAGAAGTGCTACTGGATAGAACTGTGCCTTGTTTCTGCCTTCACACCAAGTGCAGAGTCACACCAAGTCAGTCTAGAAGGCTTTTTATTTTTGTATTTCACACCAGAACCAAAAGCTCAGTTAAATTAAAACAAAAATGAAAGCTGATGAGATTTACTGCTATGTATATGCCAGAAATAACCCCTTAAAATTTGTATCTGAATCCTGCTCCAAACTTTGCTGCTCAGGTCAATCTTTATTTAATAAGCCTACTTAGATTTAATTTCTTTCACTTGTGTTGAGGGGTGGACCCATGGCCATAGGTATCTATAGATACCCAGTCTCAGCATCTGCAGAATTATGGTAATACTTTGCTTTGAAATGAACACAGGCAGCAAAATGCTCACTGAAGGCTGTTTGTTCCATCAACACAGTTTTTAGTGCTTTCAGTAAATCTCTATTTTACTCGATGCAATTTTTATAAAATTCATAGTGAGTGAAACGTCAGAAGGAGAAACATCCAGTCTTTATGGTTTACCTCTTTTAATGTAAAGATTCATAGTTTTCATCCTAACTTTTATGGAACCTTATCTTGGTGGTTTTTATGCTGAACAAACATATACACAATGCGCAACAAGTACTTTTCATGTGGTTTGTGTTCATTAGAGGGAGCATTTCCTCTGAAGGGCAGACAGGAGGCAGTCTGGAGGCTCTGGCTGCCAACAGAGTTAATTAAATCAGCATTTCTGATGTGCTGTTCTCACAGTATTTCCAACTCAGACTGAGCCAGGAAGTACCAGAAATCTCCCACGGGAATCTGTTCTCATGAAATTCGCAGCACAGTTTCTCAATCAAAGATGTTAGAATGTGTTCTGATAAGCTTTGGAGAGACTCTGCTTGTGAGACTCATCCAAAAACTGGAATCATGAGGTTTGCTCAACACGATCTATAATGCTGGTTCATTTCATCAGCTGATCCAGCAGCAACACGTATGGTAAAACTGGTAACTGTCAGGCTCAAGAGGAAGCTCCAGATTAAATGTAGGTTAGGGCTCAGAGTTCCAGCTGAAGGTTAGGATTCAAGTTTGACGTTACTAAATTGGCAAACAAATATGGCCCTAGAGGAGCACCATATTAGCTGATTTCGCTAGTTTTCCACCAGCTTGAGTCATCTGAACCAGAACGAAAATACATATCTGTCCAATTTTGGATCCAACTTAACATGAAACCATAAAGGCAGGTTCAGAGTCAGGGTTTGAATTTAAATTCCCCCTTTCTTCATGTCCTGTTGTTAGTATAGGTGTAGGAAAGGATTAGTTCAGATTAAGTCCATTGCACAGAAGAGAGGCCTAACAGCACCAATAAAAGGACATTTTCACTGCATTCTTTGGACAGGATCATGTAACAATGCTGGACCGTGTAACAATGGGCCCCCTTCAGCCAGGCAGGACACTAGTTTCATATTGTGCTGCAAATGTGGCTTCTCTTCAGGGACGGACATCCCCAGCTGCCACCAGAGTAAATGCTCCTTATGTTCCAGGCCCCCCCTCTTCCTACCCAGCAGTAGTCACTTCTTCTCCTCTAATGGCTCCATGCTACTGGCACTGTCCCTGTGTGGAGGGGCATATTCACGGAAGCTGTGTAGGGCAAAATCTCCCGCCCCACAAGGAGCTCCTGCAGAGCTGGGTTCAGTTTAGGGAGTTTACAGCCCCTAAACAGAGCTCCCTAAATCCTGCCCCCATCCTTACACAGCAGCACTGCATTAATTTTAAATCAGAGTTCTGCACAGAGACGGAAGCACAGTTTACACTTAAGAATGATGTGAGCTGCCTCTGTTCATTTCAGTGGGTTATCAGTTCTGAACCTCTCTGCCTGGCTCAGATTCTTCCCTTAACACTGCTATACAAAACCCTTCTGGTTGGCTTCAAGAATCCTCCTTGTACCCACCTTGCACTTTAAGCACTGGCAGAAAGTAGGTATATTCCTCTGGCTAGTCACCTACTGGAGGATTTTGTCAAGGCAGATTGTGAATGCTTTGCTCTTTGTAAGAATCAAAGTAAAATGAGAAGAGTCCCACAGAAAAGGGTTAGAGTGATCTCCTCATATTTTGCAGCCTTTTTATGACTTACATTATACTTTCCCTTGTTCTAGTTTTAAAAGACAGAACAGAAAACTTAATTTTAAACACTGAAAAACGAAGGCTCTTCAA
Organism: Natator depressus; assembly: GCF_965152275.1. NCBI lineage: Eukaryota > Metazoa > Chordata > Testudines > Cheloniidae > Natator > Natator depressus. Next base: position 99,914,625 of record NC_134240.1, on the reverse strand, counting down.
TTATTTATAACATTAAAATGTACAAATGCTTGATCAATGAACTTGAAAAAAAACATGCAACTACAAAACCATTTCACAGTGTTCTATAGTTCATGTGGCAGAAATAGAGAAGTGAAATGATTATTAACAGACAAAGGCAGCCTTTTAATAACATTCTGACTAATAATGAGGCTGACAAAAGCAAAGAAATTCAAAGCTAAGTGTGATCTGATGCTTCTTCCTTAACACACTGAGTGTGCCTAGTTTAGCAGAATATGTGGCACTGTTAAAAAAAATAAATAAAACCCAATGACATGCTTGTCTGAGAGCCCATCAGTACTGAAGCACACTGGGGTGGTCGCAGGCTGAAATATTAGCCTTTAGTTTCGAGAGTTTGTTTTATAACTAGTGTTTGAGTAAACTCAAAGTTTTTGTCTTCATTTTCTATCACAGTATTATTTTTTGCTCTTAAAAATTTGAAAAGTTTCTCACGCAATTGTGTCAAGTCAGTCCAGTGTGTGTCAAATCACCATTTGTAAAAGAGATTTAAAATGGTGATAGATTATGACGCTGCTCCACCCTGTGATACAGGATATGGAAATGCAGGGTATTTTGAGGAAGCACCCTTGAGACAGAAAAGTATGAGATGTCTAGTGAAAGCTGTTCAGTCTATTTTTTTTTGTGATGATGTCCTATTTTATGGTGGAAAGGAGTCTCCCAGAGCAACTGATAGCCAGTGGTCTTAGCATAAAGGAAAGGAAGTACTTCTACGGCATGTAGGCACTCTGGAATTCCTTGCTGCCAGGGGTCATCAAGTCAAATGCTGTGGCTAGATTATTTTATGACCAGTAAAAGCATTTGTAATCAGAATGCATTGCAATTCCATAGTGCCCTTCCTCTAAAGGCCCTAAAATACTTTACAAACATGAATGAAGCCTCACAAAGGATTTGTGAGGTAGATGGATACTACTATCTCCATTGTACAGCTGGGGAAGCTGAGGCACAAGGGTGGAAATCATCTCTAACCTGGGCCACAGTATGAGTCCAGGAGCTAATTCAGCCCTAAGGCTATCCTAACTTCCCCTTGACTGCCCAGGCCTCCAATGGGCTATGTGGCAGCCAGGAAATAACTGGCGCTCAGGGCCACTGCAGCTTTACCCACTCCTAGCCCCCTAACACAGCTACCCATCTTGTCACACCTTGAAATGGCCAGGGGCTCTTATGGGGTGTTCTGCCCCAAGAGTCTGCTCCGGAAGGGATGAATGGCTGATTGGGAAACCCAACCTCTTCCTATTTTGGATGCACAAACAAACAAAAGCCCACACGTTTTGAGCCACCGTGTATATTTTATGTAGGAACTTTGCTTTTCATATCCTGACTATTTCTAAAACCAAAAACAATTTGATCTGACAGCTGCATTACAGCAATCCCAATACATCCTGTTTGTTCAGCACTTTTCCAAGACTCATGTTAATTCTCATTTAAGAGCCTTGGATATTAAAATGCTCTTATGCAACGGTGAACTGAAAACTGTCTGGTTTTATTGCACAGCACAGAAGCTGTGAAGTTTATAAATAGAACACACACCAAGATAGTGTAATACATATAGATGTTACACATAAAGGCTCTTGAGTGCAATAGCACAAAGACTTTGTACATGAATGTGATGCAGAAAGTGTGTGAGACCTTCTTCACAACCTTGCAAGAGTATGACAATTCCCTTTCCCAGCAGTCAAGGATCAGCCAAAAGACACTGGGGCTCAGTTCTCAGCTCCAGCTGTGTGGAGTTGGGAGCTGGTTGCTGATCCCTGATCCAAAGCCACTTGGTTCTGGTACAAGTTAGAGATGCAAAGGAGCTGCTGTAACTTACACCATTTGGGTAAGGTGCCCCAGGGACTTGGGCCAATGGAGGATTTGATGTGGCCCTGCCCCTGGAATGCCCCCTGCTTCACTTTACACTGGATGTGGCTGGCTCAGGAGTTCACTACACTGGGGGAGAGGTCCCCTGAAGAGGATAATATTCCCCTGGCCATCTCTGGGTTCTCTAAGCACCAGAGAATCTGGCCCGGTGGTGACAAAGTAGCCAAAAACAACCATTAGGATGTTAATTCCAAGACAGCCCAGATACAGCTCCATAGATGGTAGCTTAAGTTTCCACACAGTTATAGCCAAGGAGGCAGCCACAATCCCAGAAGCTGCCTTTTGAAAAATAGGATCCAACCTCAATGTCTGGGTCCTGCAGCTTCTAATTATGCCCTGTATAAGGCCTCAGATGTTAAGTCTGCTGTAGGAGCAGGACGATGACGACGATGAAAGGGAACAACATCAAAAGTGTCAGCAAGAGGAGAAGGCAATACTATATCAGTGCTGAAAGTACATGCATATTCCAATTTGCTATGTGACTGTGTTACTAATTTGGAAGGGGAAAAATTCAGATTATACATAGAATAGCATCCCATAAGATATGTAAGGAAAGTGCAGCTAAAGAGGAGTTTCTTAGTAGCTGGCTGACGCACAACACACAAACACTGGATAATTAGGACACATAGGAAGGGTACTAGGGCTACTGAAGCACAGATCAGTCTGCAGACCCCATAGTAGGAGTAAGATGAGGAAAAATAAAGATGAAAAATACTAGTGGGAGGAGAGGGGAGGAAGGCTGGATAACAATCACTTCTTCACACCCCACTTCAAGTTTTAGGGGATGTATTACTTTATTTTCCATCTAGGACCACAATGTTTTTTTAAATTTATGTAATTAATCTGAGAGTAAAAAAAAATAAAGGAAAAAAGTTACAAAAATTCTATTAATAAAATTTACTAGATTAATAAGACTTAATATTACATATAAAATTTGGCATTAAATATTTAGAAATTCTATTAATAAAATACTAGATTAATAAAACCTAATATTAAATATAAAAAATTAATTGGTTTGCAGTTCACCAGTTTTGTAACATGAAGCTGCAGCAAATGACCAAGTCCTATGTAAACTCACATGGCTGGTGGTAGGATGGCAGAGGCTGATAGAGAAAGAGAAAGTCTGGTGATCGATTCTGTTACCGGAAAATGGAAAGAAGAAATGGACAGGTAAGGGCCTAATCCTGTATCATTTATTTGTACGGGCCAGATTCTACCACCCTTACTCACACCAAATACTGTTTTACTTGTCTCAGAGTCCTATTGACTTCAGTGGGACTACTAGTGAAGTAAGCCAATACTCAGGGCTGGTCTATACTATCGCTGTAAGTCGACCCAAGTTATGCTACTTCAGTTACGTGAATAAGGTAACTGAAGTCAATGTAGGTTAGGTCAACTTGCTGCGCTGTCTGCACTCTCCTGCCAATTTTCCTTACTCTTCTCGGGGAGGTGGAGTACACAAATCAATGGGAGAGCGCTCTCCCATCCATTTAGCATGTCTTCACCAGATCCGCTAAATCAACACCTCCTGCATCAATTGCAGCAGTGCTCATTTACCAGTTAAGTGTAGACATGGTCTCAGTGTGAGTCAGGGTGTTAGAATCTGGCCCTATGGGAGCAGAAGCTCTTCCTAATTTGGCCAATAACTTGGGGCCCAGTTTTGCAAGGAGCTGAGTATGCCTGATATCCTTGTGGAAGGGATTCAAATCTGCAGGATCAAAGTTCATGATTTTTTGCCATTGATGCATGATCAAACCCTTAGGTGATAGGCAGATTGCAAGGCGCCTATCATTTAGGGACCTTAGCTTATGGCATCAGTGCAAGTTGAGGGCACTCAGCACATTGTTCAATTGTTGTTCTAATTTTAAGTGAGCCTTCAATGAAAACATGAGCTTTAGATTTTTTTTAAAATTGTTTAGATACGTAAATGACTGTAACTACATTTCAGCCAAACAGAAGTGGTACAAGTAATGTGTAAGGCACACTCCCCTGCTGCATATAAGATTATATCTTGGGACTGTGCAGTACATTGCTCTACCAAGACTTTGTAAACTCAGGTCACTGATGATACTTCACAATTTAAAATCCACAACACACAAGTCATTTGCCTGGAGTCCAAGAAAACAGGACTTCACTTTTAATTCTGCCCAGTCAAGATTTATTGCAAGTGTTAAAAATTGTGTTTAGATTAGGAAAAAAGGCTAAAATTAATATTTATTGACTTCATATTTCATTATCGTTAGAAATTACTTTGTTCTTGGGTAAACAGCTTATAGCAAGATATAAATATGTGCTGCTGACCTATTAACTGGCCCAATATATTATGAAGTTATTGACAGTTGCAGTAAAATTTACTAACAGCTATTAAACCTTTTAACATACTTGATATGCCTGTCTTTATAACACAGAGAAATTAGCTTTTTTTTTAAAAAAAGATAATCTGCTACTGATATTAAATTCCTCCAAGATTTTAATATATGGTCTAAGTTTATGGGTGATAAAATAAACCTAGAGCTTAAATAATATCCTTGTGTAAATTTTTTGTAAGAAAAAGGACATGTAAATGTTAGTACAATAAGAATGATGATATAAGCCACTGAAACGTATAAAATCACACAGCAAATTCTATGTTAAAATAACACTTAATGTCTTATTTAAACCCACAATGCAAAGCAAGTAAAAAATTCGGCACCTTACAGGGTCTGGAGCTCCTACCACTGTTCCTAGGGAATGGCAAACTTACCATATGATACTTAGAAATACACACTTTTCTGATACCTAGACATAATAGCATGAGATACTGATAGAGTAAGAAATCCTAATCCTGAATTTTCTGACAATTTGGTCTGAGGACAAACAGTTTGAGCCTGGTTCACTACTTTTACTACTCCAGTCTTATTCCAATGTATTTCACTTGAATTCAATGGACCAAATCCTAAACTGGCATAGTTTAAAAGAAGTCCACGGAGCTATAGCAATTCACACCAGTTGAGAATCTGGCCCAATGGAGTTACATCAGTGTAAAGCTGGGAGAGTGCAGTGATTAATTAGGGATCATATTTTTAATATAGCTTTTCCTCTGTTTCCATTTTTATCTTTTAGATTTAAAAGCTGGGTGGTGAGACACTGCCCTTGAAATAAGAGTAATTGTCTTGTTACTCAATACAATTTCAATGGAACTGTCACTGCTTTGTCATTAGCAGACATTAGGCACTTGATGGAAAAGTGTCAGAGAGTGCCTGAGATGCCTTGAGACTAGTTGAATTACACTGGCGCATTTCTAGCCATCCTTCAAACACAGCAGCATGGATTACAATATGAGATAGGTCTGAGACAAGGTGGCCATATCTGTGCACGTGTTGATAGCCTGTGGAGGACGCAAATAGGCTAGATTCTGCCCTAGTTTACGTCATCACTGCACTCAGTGGGGTTTCAGGAGTATGTGTCAGGGTAGAATATCACCTGTATGCTTTCACCGACCACATATTGTACTACACGTGCACAACTGAGGTAGCGTTGCGGCTCTGGATCATCTCTCTTTTTTTAAAACATAATATAATGCATACTTAGGTCTTATCTACATGGATGGACCCTAGTTTCTCTGCAGAGCTGCTCTGAATTCAGTGGAGCTCCATGTGGGCTAAAAGATCAAGTTCACAGAGTCCCACTGATATTAATGCGGTTCTCCATGGACACAGGACCAGGATTAAAAACCTTTCTGAAAAAGGAGCTCCTGTTTAAACAGTAGCCATTTTTCAATCTTAATACCCAAGGAAATGTGCTAATATTATGAACAGAGGCCTGAAAAATTGTATATGCTACTCTTTTTAATTCCATATGAGACAGAACGGTCACTGGAAACCCCAAATCTTCTACTTTTCCCCCCTTTAGGTACCATTTCATCAAAGTATTTAAGTATGTGCCTCTCTCAAGGGTTTTTCTCATTTTCTTCAGCAAGATGATACGTGTGCTTGAAGTTAAGAATATGCTTAAGTGCAGGGAAAAATGCTCAATCAAGTACTTACTACTTTAAAAAGACCAAACCAACAGATATATAATGTTGTTCCTAAGCTGGAACCTTATAAGATAAGTTGTCAAACCTCCCCCCCACCACCCTGCCAAATTGGGGTTTCCAATAGGAATGCCAATAGAGCCTTTTACTAGAAGGGCAGTCGCCAACAACATAGTTTACAGAAAATGAAAGCAGCTTTGGTTGTCTATTGTGCAAGCATGCAATGTAACTGGCATGACATTGTGGTTTCGTCTCTCAGCTTTGAAATATAGTAAACTCACAAAAGCTACTGTAGAGTTCAGAACAAACACAGGGGGTATGTTTAGTTATTTGTTTTTGTAGTAAAATAAAATATTTATTATACACAGACACCTACTGTGAACAGAGGATAAGGCCACTGTGTTTTATCTCTAGGGTGTCATGTTTGACTTCCATTAGGGATGTATTATAGACCTGTGGGTTTTCATGAATTCAGAAAGTCCACTTTGAACACTGATTTCAAAGCCTACAGGGGGTGTGAGGAATGTAAGAACACTGCTTCGTAGGAAGGAACTTGTTGCATCTAACAAACACCTTACATTTTATAAGTCATAACTGAGATATGCTATAGAGAAAGAGGCTTTTTTCCCCCACAAGATTTTAAAGACAGCTTTCCTATTGTTTTCTTCAAAACTTTATCCCATTTGAAAGCTCAAGGTGAAGACGATGAATGTGCTCCTGAAAACCACACCATTACATCAGCATACTTTTTACATTTTACTCTAATTCCCTCCTGATGAATCATATGGGATAAGGAGATGATCTAAATGATCAGGTAGATATCAATATATCACCATAAGTGCCTCTCAGATTAATGTTACTGTACAAAACTCCCTGTAACGTTTAAGAAAAGAACACCAAGGTATTTCTCACAGCAAGGAACCAAACCAGAGCCTGGTAAATGAAGGATTAAGATCCATATTGTGCACATCCTTGAGGTGCTGCCTGTTGGCGGAGGAGAGAAGAAGGGTGTAAGAAGCCTTCCCTCCACCTTCCAACTCTTATTATTATTAATGTTTATTACAGTAGAGCTTAAGGACTAACAAAGAGTGGGGCCCCATTGTGCTAGGCACTGTACAAACACAGAGTAGCAGACGATCCCGGTCCGAAAGTGCTTACAATCTAAATAGATAAGACAGACCTAGGAGGGGAGAAGAGGGTAAGGTACACTACAAGCTGGAGGTGTAATTTCCATCTCAGGCAGACATACACATACTAACTCTGATCCAGGGGTGCTGGAACAATTTGTATAGTGGGGGTTCTGGGAGTCATTGAGCCAAACTGCAAACCCTGTATGTGATGGAAACGACTTCAAGCCCGGGGGTGTGGCAGCACTCCTAGTTCCAGCACCTATGCTCTGATCAAGCTAGTGCATAAAAAAGGGTGGCCATGGTGGCCTGATCAGCAGGAGGAGCAAGCTGCCTGAGTAAGTACTTAGGGTTTCAGACAGGCTTGTACTCGGGGCAGCTAGCCTGTCCCACCACCTGCACCACAAAGGCTACACTTCCATTTTAGCATGAGAGCTCTATCAAAGCTAGTGTGCATACAAGTATGCGAGCTGGAAAGCACACCCTCAGCTCAAAGCGTAGACGTCCCCTACGAGGGGCTGGTCTTTAGCAGCCCTGTACAAGAACTGTGCACAACTGAATTCAAGGAATGCAAAGACTGTTTCCAGTCAGTACATACAGAGGAGTTGCTTCTTCAAAGTGAGAGGGTAAGCTTGGCCAGAGCCAGCACCATGCCCCATTCTCTCCCCTTCCCACTTACCAACAGGGCCGGTCCCAATGGGGGAGCACCTGCGGCATTCTCTTCCAAGGTGGCAAAATTTCTTTGCTCCCAGAGGTATTGCACCTTACTGAGGTATAATACCTCCAGGAGCACCTGCCGCTTCCTCTGCGCCGACCAATCCAGGCTCTGCTGCAATGTAACAATTTCACCATGAAGCATGTTTACTGTAGTTATCTCTTATTACCTGCATATGTTGCTAATTAAAGGAAGCCCCCAGAGTTCCTGATGTTCACTGAGACATTTCTCAGAATCTCCTTCTACATCACTGATTGTTTTGAAAGCAATGACAGAATGGCCAAAAAAAAACAATCTGTCTCTTTAGACACATATAACACACCAGTCTGCATGGGACTGAGGTGCCAGTATAGGAAATATAGGGACAGAAGAGAAAGCCAAGCAGAGAACTCTGCACAATGCTTTGAAGGCTGCTATTACTTAAAGCATGTGCACCTATGTGTATGAGTTTTTGGGATCTTCTTTCTCTGTGAAGAAAGTTGGCACAGCCATATTTCTCAATCTCTTCTTTGTAGGAAGGCCAATGCAAAAAGATATCTTGTCTAAGGCTTGAGCTGAATCTTATTTCTTCTTGTGGACAGTGCAAAAATAAACCATGCATTGAGAAGTAACCAGTCACACAGACCTGTTCTGTTGTTAATTATATTTTTAAGAAATAACCATTCTCTCTTTCATTTAAATTTTGACAAGGGATACAATTTTCAAGAGAACCTAAGTGACTTAGGAAACTAAGGACTTATCTACACAGCACCAGCAAAGCGCACTGGAGGGTAGACCCTGCTGGTGCACTTTAAAAGGTACCTAGTTCTTGTTAACATAGTTCTAGGTACCTTTTAGAGCACACCAGCAGGATCTACACAGGGCAGTTAGAGTGCAAGGTACTAGAGCACTTTACAAATCACACCCTTTTGGAGCATTTGCCAAGTCATGTAGGCAAGCTCTAAATTTCAATTTTCAAAAGTGCCACAGACACTAAGGGCCACATTTCAAAAGTATTTTGCACATAAAGATGCAGACAGGCACTTACTGCAATTTTCAAAAGGACCTAAACAACTAACCCCCATTGAAAAACAGCTATTTCTGGGGTGGAACTCAGAAATCATTTAGTAGCATACAGCAACAAAAACACAGTTTAGGTTCAGAAGTGAAGAAAAGTATTGTATCCGAGGGGAATTTATTTACAAAGACTGTAATTATCCCAGCTAAAATGTGGCTAGGGAATCATACACCTAGGGTTAAATCCTGGCTATACTGTCTATAGCAAAGTCTATAGCAAAACTCTAATTGACTTCAGTACAGCCAGGATTTCATCGCTATTCTTCCAAATACTGTGAAATGATCAGGACCTTAGCTGTGTATCTATTGGGAGACCAGTTCGCATCCTATTCTTTGGTCACTACCCCTGGCCTATATCAAAAAGTGCGAGGAGTCTCCCTAGGTTCAAGAAACTCTAATGATCTATGAAGGGTTTTGGCTGCAATAGTCATAGACAGTAAGTCCTGACTTCGTTATGTGCCTCCTTGTTTCACTTGAATTCAACCATTAAATCTGAACTTCCAGTTCAAATTAAATATGTCATGACCAATGTCAGATATGTGGACAACTTCAGAGTGGAATATTACCCAAGGCAATCTGCTCTGACCATATCATGCCTTAAGTCTAAGACAAAATCTATGGGGAATTAAATAAAATAACTCAGTCAAGCATTAATCTTTTCCTTATTTTTTTTCTAGTGGCTTTCACACAACTCCCTTGCAAAGCAATACTGTATCATATAGGAGTAGCTCAGTTTTCCTATATCTTTTCTATTGCCATTCATTCTCTCACGTGTCATCTGGTATCATTTTTCTAGCATCCCTGTATCATTTCATTTCTAGCGCTCGCTGCTAATACAGAGTTCTTTTGTTGTGTTATTTACATAAAGTCTGTAAAGTACTGTGAGGTAGAATGTATGAATGAGGTAATCAAAATAAACTTTATTGTACTGTATTGTAGACTATAATGTTTGGAAATCCTATAGCATCTTTTAAAAGGGTTTGGCCACTATATATTTGTCTAAGTATAATGGCGAAATAAGAAGCCAAAGCTACTTCACACTATCCAAAGTTGCTGGTGGTACTCCCAACACTCAATGGACCAAATTCACAGGTAATGGGAAATGGGGTGTAAATTACGTGTTGGTAAATGTGGCTAAAATACAAGAAAGAAAAAACCAAACATGACGGATGGCAGTCATGTCATTTAATGCAATTCTGAAAGGTACTGAGATACTACTGTGAGGAGGGCAATAGAAGCCTGAACTGTATCAATTTTTCCTTTAAAAAGCGATATTTATATTTCATCTGGGGTAGGGGCTCATGTAGTTCTTGATGTAGGGGGTACAAAAGAGGCTCCAGAACAAGCAGGAACTCAAGGGGAAATTTTCCTGTCATTAAGCAGAAGCACAAGTTTGTCACTGTGGTGGTGCCATTGGATAATCACCAGCCAAGTGAAAGTTAGTTGAGGTACAGCAGTGCAAAGTGAGCTACTGGGTTTGTGACTGGTAAATGTCACCATCAACAAATGGTCGAGTCAAAGGGGGCCATTTTAAACATTTGAGATTTTGGAGGGGATGAAGGTTATCTCCAATATTGAAATATGGATTTCAGGGCTGGGACTTGGGATTTGGAGGAGTTTCATAAAATCACAGAATCCCAAAATGAGACGTAGTTACAGAATATTTTATTGTGACGGGTAGTTTTGAGAGAGCATGTTTTTTTCCTAAATAAAATATCCGGTCCAATAGCAGAGACACTAGTTCAGATTAATAAGACTATAAATAATTTTGAATAGCCCTAGCTGAGTTTTGCAATGACTTCTACGGTTAAAATATGAGTGAAACAAAGAATCATAAAAATTAACAGTGACACTCCCATCCCCCACCTGACCACCTCATAACACATACACACACAAACTCAGCAGATTTGGAGATCGTAGATTTCTGATGTTTCAATTGGTGGTGTTGGTGGTTGTCTTTTTTTAATTTATGGAGCACCCAAAAGTCCTTTACAGGAAAAAAGTCCCTGTCCTGAAGAGTTGGTAATAATCTGAATAGAATAAAGTAGACAGCATAGAGCAGAGGCAGATATAAGGTTGTTTTTATGTTTTAAATTAGTTGCTTTGTTTCTTTTTTATTTCTTTCATTATTAACCCTTGCTGATTTTCTTTTCCCTGTTTAAAAGGTAAATCCACAACCAAGCATGGGCACCAACTGATTTTTCTTGTTCACAAAGGCAAAATGTGACTGTTGCTCAATACACATGAGCCCTTTTACATACCTCTGATTGCTGTCTAAAATGAGCTTTATTACATTGCTAGAACAGACTTCCCTTTGTGCTTCTTACGCTATCAGGTATGGGTAGCCATGCAAAGAAGTGGTACCAGCACTACGGAGTGAACATTTCTAACTGTAGGATTATGCCCCGTTTGTCATTCCCTGGCTGGCTGCCCTGCCTTTCTTCATCTCACTGTTCATCGTACCTAAGCCATGTATTTTCTCTCCCCCACACTCACCACATTAAGTGGCATGTGCATTCCAAACAGTATGCAGTAGGTACCTTTTCATCTTCGCTAATATGTTTTTGTTTTTGTCACTTTTCTGTTTACAGCATAGTAAAGGAAATCACTTAAATTTGTCTATCTACTCTTTCCTACAAATATTGGCCATGATCCTTGGCTCTGGGCAACCAAGGAGAGGACTTTAAGCCACCTTAATGCTTTGTATTTGGCCTGCTTTGTGCCAGACTCCTCTTAGACCAGCTGCCAACATCCCCAGAGTGTCAAGAATAACCAGGTATCGTTGGTGAGCAGGGAAGCTGACTTCAGAGAATGGTGGTGGCATAGGAGTCACCAAATGTACAGCTACAAAATGGGAATAACTGGCTAGGTGGTCATAGTGCTGAAAGGATCTGGGGGTTATAGTCCTCCATGGACCTATCTAGTTCTTTTTTGAACCCTGTTATTGTCTTGGGCTTCGCAACATCCTCTGGCAAAGAGTTCCACAGGTTGACTGTGCATTGTGTAAAAAAATACTTCCTTTTCTTTGTTTTAAACCTGCTGCCTATTAATTTCATTTGGTGACCGCTAGTTCTTGTGTTATGAGAAGGAGTAAATAACACTTCCTTATTTACTTTCTCCACACTAGTCATGATTTTATAGACCTCTATCATATTCCCCCTTAGTTGTCTCTTTTCCAAGCTGAAAAGTGCCAGTCCTATTAATCTCTCTTCATACAGAAGCCATTCCATACCCTTAGTCACTTTTGTTGTCCTTTTCTGAACCTTTTCCAATTCCAATATATCTTTTTTGAGATAAGGCGATCACATCTGTACGCAATATTCAAGATGTGGGCATACCAGGATTTATATAGAGGCAATATGATATTTTCTGTCTTATTAGCTATCCCTTTCTTAATGATTCCCAACATTCTGTTCGCTCTTTTGACTAAAAAGAAAAAGAAGTACTTGTGGCACCTTAGAGACTAACCAATTTATATGAGCATAAGCTTTCGTGAGCTACAGCTCACTTCATCGGATGCATAAACTCTTTTGACTGCCGCTGCACATTGAGTGGATGTTTTCAGAGAACTAACCACAATGACTCCAAGTTCTCTTTCTTGAGTGGTAACAGCTAATTTAGACCCCATCATTTCATACGTATAGTTGGGATTATGTTTTCCAGTGTGCATTACTTTATATTTATCAACATTGAATTTCATCAGCCATTTTGTTGCCCAGTCACCCAGTTTTGTGAGATCCTTTTGTAGCTCATCGCAGTCTTCTTGGGACTTAACTATCTTGAGTAGTTTTGTATATTCTGCAAATTTTTCCACCCCACCGTTTACCCTTTTTTCCTGATCATTTATGAATATGTTGGATAGGACTGGTCCCAGTACAGATCTCATTTAATACGAGGCGCTCTAGTTCACCCATATTATTTAGACTTCTAGAATTTGTATAAAAACACTTAAAAACTTGTCACTTTTTAGCTGTTTGCCATTACATGATGAAATTGAATGGGACTCTTTTTCATTTGACGGTTTCTCATCAGATCCTACCCATATTTTATCATCTCCCATCCTCTCCTCCTTACTAGCACATAGAGAATCTCCATTAGTAGATCCTCCCCTAAGGGATATCTCTGCCCAAACCATGTGCTCCTCCGCACCTGCCGGCTTTCCCCCAGCCCTTAGTTTAAAAACTGCTCTACGGCCTTTTTAATTTTAAGTGCCAGCAATCTGGTTCCATTTTGGTTTAGGTAGAGCCCATCCTTCCTGTATGGCTTCCCCTTTCCCAAAAGATTCCCCGGTTCCAAATAAATCTAAACCCCTCCTCCCTACACTATCGTCTCATCCATGCATTGAGACTCTGCAGTTCTGCATATTTAACTGGCCCTGCATGTGGAACTGGAAGCATTTCAGAGAATGCTATCATGGAGGTTCTGGACTTCAATCTCTTACCTAGCAGCCTACATTTGGTCTCCAGGACCTCTCTCCTATCCTTCCCTATGTCATTGGTAACTACATGTACCCAACCACCAGCATTAGACATAAGTCTATCTAGATGTCTCAAGAGATCTCGCACCAGGCAGGCAAGTCACCATGTGATTCTCCCGGTCTTCGCAAACTCAGGGCAAGAGGATACCACAACATCCTCTGGAAGGAGGGTCTCAACCATGGGATCATTTCCCTCTGCTCCAGTTGGATGTTCTCCTTCCCTGAGACTTTCATCCTCCTCAACAGCACAGAGGCTGTCAGACTGGGGGGTGGGACTTTTCTACTGTGTCCCAGAAAGTCTCATCTATGTACCTCTCTGTCTCCCTTAGCTCCTCCAGTTCAGCCACTCTGGTCTCCAAAGCCTGTATATGGTCTCTGAGGGTCAGGAGCTCCTTGCACCGAATGCACACATATGCCACATAGGCATACATGCTGCATTGGGTGCAATAAACTGGATAGCCCCACCTCACAGTCACCCTCTCAACTCCCTCGCAAAACTCTGTTAGCTGCTCCTGTTCGCTAGCTCCTCTGGTCGCCTAGGAGCGGGCTTTTTAAAGCCCTGGTCTTCCTGAGTAGCCCTGCCCCCGATTAAGGGTTGATGGGTGCTAAAGGGCTTAGGGATCAAGGGCTGGTTAAATAGCTCTCAGCCTTGCCTAGCAGGCCGCTAGGCTCAGCACACGGTCCCCCAAACAAAGAGAGCACATGGTATATTTCAGTCAAGCGGCAAGCAAACCACAAATACACACATTAAGACAACAAAGGGTAACATAATCGCTCCTCCTTCACCTGGAGAACTCCCTCGCAAAACTCCCCTGGTACAATATCTATCTATACCAGCTGAATATCTGGCCCATAGATTCAGGTCACATACATAGTAAAAGAGAAGACATTTTCTAAGAAACTGAGACAGGGAGAAATGATGTTAAAAAGACATTGAGCCTTACAAGCTTCAGTGTTCTAGAGATTTTATTCATCTAGCCAAGCTGCATATTGCAGAAAACAGCACAGCAGTGACTGCACAATATTTCCTGCCTTCACTCTCTGCACTTGTCTGTGATTATCCATGTCGTAAGTCATTCACAAGTTTGCTGAGGTGATTCTACACAGTCAGTACTAAATCAAGAAGAAAAGGAATATATATAACCCCCCAGCTACCTGGACCTTCTTTTCTATCTTAATAAACAAATTCTAATGTTCAGGTCTGTGCATGAGCCAAATGTGAGTGCCAGAGTCACAAAAGTATTTTAGGCTCAGTAAACATGAGAAAGTTGTGGGCCCCTTGCTCCTATCCATAGCATACCACGTGTGATCCATACACCTATGTCTGATCTACATATCCGTATATTTGCCATCATCATAGCCAAGGAAGTAGTGCTAATCACAGAACAGATGTGGTATTGTTGTCAGAGGCATAAGAAGAGACCCAGCATGAGCCATTTTTCCATTGGTTTGGTAGCATGCACATTGATAGCATGCTAATACCTTTTGCCTTTCTCAGGAGCCTTTGCACGTGGACAGTAGCCAGGCACCTGTCTTTGCTATTGAGTGTCCTCTACAAGAATTGCTCAAAGTGTAGTTCTACTCTGAGAAGTGACTCTATATAAATGGCAGCATGTATCCCCATGGGTTTTTTTTGTTTGTTTATTTTTGTTTCTGTCTCTTAATAATTCCCAGGTGAGAAGTACTCAGTTAACAAGTAAAAAGATTATTTTTTTTCTGCCAGCCCTGCAAACCCAGCCTGGGCTCTAAGAGTCAAGCGGAGTTTTTTTTCTCTCATTCATCATCAATAATAAAGGTTCTTCCAAGTAAATTAAGGCTTCCAGTGACACTTGTGCAACAGCCCTGTCTTCAAACACTGCCCTTATAATTTTACCTGTAATGTCCAATTGCCTTCTCCAGTTTCCGCACAGGCAACATTGATTGGCCAGAACCAGAAAGCAATTGACAGTTTACTCAGTCGGTAATCCAGAAGAAGGGAAAGCCTGCAGTTCACTCTCCCATAGCTGTGTTGGTTCTTCAGGGCTAAAGGGACGAAAACAGTGAAAACTCATTTTTGACACTAAAATAGACATGACTGAATATGTTTAATTTTACAGTAGAAGCAGGAGGTACAAATAGCCCATAAACATCATCAATTTAATAAATCACACAATTCTATCACAGAAAGGCTGGAGTCCCAGAAGACATACTATGAAATTTTATGGTGGCTGAATGTAATTGACAACTGAGTTAAATGACATGATGTTGAAGACTGACAAGCCATGTTCAGTATTGTATCAGTTAACTCCATTGTTCGCATACACATTCACCATAGCAAAATTTCATAGTGTTCACCAAGTCACGATTACCATGACTTATCATCATCACCACCTCAATAGCTATATTGAGTGTGCTCTATAACAGCTGCTGTGTTATCCTACATTTACTGCACAACCAGTAGCTAATTTATTGCTTTATACAATGCTGTTGGATATCTACTCTATAAAAAAGTGACATTTATGATTCTATATTCACTGCAAACAATTATTTTAGGGAAAACGTGGGATTTAAATACATAAAATTAAGGAAATTTGGTCTGTTGGCCTATGGGACATATGTTATTAAGAAGAGAATGAAGAGGGTTTTTATGGAAGTTATTCAAAACAGGCCTAGTCATGGCTTGCCAAATTTGGTATTAAAAGATAAAGCTGTCTTGAGTTCATTTCAGAAATGATCTTACCATCAAATGTTTTCTTTTCTTCCCCCCACTAAATGGACTGAAAATCAGCCAAACCAAATTCCTTGAGATTTGGCAAAATGTTCCCTCCCAGATTGAGAACAGGCCAAGTTTGAGCCTGAAGGGAAACATTTTTGCCAAAGTTATAAAAGCTGAAGTGAAAGTTCTTTCATCCCAAAGGATCCCAAAGCACATTGCAAATATTAGGCCAAATTCTTAAGTCCTTATTCATGCAAAACCCTCATCAAAGTACAAGGAATACTGCAGTCCGTGGTCAGGAAAAACTCATTTGGAGCCTGCTCTTAACTTTCACTGACATTAATGGCAAAAGTGCCGCTGATTTCAATGGAACAGGATCAGGACTTTGGCTTCATTGTGAGTTTTCTCATCAGGGACTGCAAGACTGGGCCTTAATAATCTATATACAGAAGTCACTCCACCCACCTCTGAAATGCTTTTGGGGTGGAACCTGACAATTGTTCAGCTGCACATGTATCTGCTCTGCCATTAGAACATTGGCTAAGTGTAGATTGTAAACAAAGGTTCAGAGTCCTCTCTATCACTGTCTCAGTCCTGGCTCCTACTACACTAAAAGTTGGAAGTGTGTACCAAGCATGCATTACAGAATCATCATTCTAAAAACTGGTGCAACTGATTTTTTGTGTGCGTCTTATAATACAGCATTTCCCCTTAGTTTGTTACAATAAATGTGTTTCTCTTTCCTATCTTCAGCACTATTACTTGAATTCAGTTTTTAAGTTTCCACTATTATATTATTCTTCCTAGAACTTCTCTGTTTATTTTTCCAAATGAGTGCTTCCCATAATTATTATACAGACTTGATTTTCACGTTTTTCCATGTTTGTGTGTTTCGCCTTTGTTCTTTTATATTTTCCCAGGGATTTTTCTTGTTTGTAAGATTTTTTGCCTTTCCCCATATTTTATTAATGGCTTTTCACTTCCTTGTGTGATTTGTTTTTCCCTGGAATCATGCAATTTTTACCTTGGGATTTTTTCAATTTCCCCCTGAATTTACCCACACCAAGTTTTCTGGCTTTAAAAACTTCTTCTGATACCTCATTTTTAAGGAATAACTAAACAAAAGGAGCTTTTTTGAACCCATACACTGGGCTTTGAGGTGATAATGGTAACTTTTATGCCTCTCTTTTACATATTCTAGACAACTGTGAATTTTGGAGTGGACATGGGCCACAGAATCCATGGCCTACAATATCTTCACATCAGAAGGGTTGAGTCAAAGAAAATTTCACGAGGGAAACAGCACAACACTCTCCTCTCTCTAAGATCCAATCCCATCAGTTTTCCATTAGAGAGAGTGATCTGACGCCGTGTGTCCAATTTAAACAGAAAATTTCAACTTAAATAGAGAGATCTGATTACACAATTGGAATTTTATATTGAAACCCAATCTTGCATTCTACTGGCCCAAACCAGTGCCAAATGGCCCCCGTGTAAAGTCTTCAATGTAAACAACCTCAGTGGGCATATTTAGAAAAAATCACCAGGCAGCTAGAGAATGGCACTCCAAGGTTAGTCAGTTTTTCCTCCATTCTTTTAGTTCTACCCTCATACATTCAGTTACCTTCTTTCAAACATACTTGTTTTCCCTTAGAACAGTGGCTGATCTACAGGCTTAGTGTAAGCTTTCCAACAAAAGGCTAGTGGGAAAATGCATCATTGTGCTAGGAGGCAGGTCATTAGAGAGATACGTCATCTTTGTAGTATATCTACAGCAATGTACGTTTAAAGGAGACACCTTAATGGCACTATAGTGAAGCTACGTGCGCACACACGCACAGACACACTCACTCTGCCTTCATGGCATTCCAAAGAAAATTATCAAGGTCAAACAGAATTATTCTCTAGTATGATCTATTCAAAACTAATAAGAATCCTCATTTACTGAAGTTGGTTTACAGAAGAAGCTAGTCATGGTTTTCTGCAAGAAATTACTGTGGTTAAAAAAAAAACGAGTAACATGCTTATTTTTACTACTTTGTGCCTCCTTCTCTTCTCTTTAGACTTTTCAGTCATGTGTGCTGCTGAACATTTGATTACATTTTTAAGCAACTGAAGCAGAATTGTTGGATGTTATTCTTTATTTAAAAGAATTCTGAAGTCTTCAGCAAACACAGCAATATGTGGCAACCCTACTGTGAAAGCTATGGGCCTGTCCCTGTTAACCATTACTTATGCAAATAATCCATACTTCTCACACGAGTAAGATTTGCTTGCATGAGTCAGACTCTAGGGTTTGGCTCTATATCCATGCTGAATGCTAATATACACTGATTCCGGGCTGTTTATTTTTTACAGTATTGTTTTGCTTTACTCTTCTTTTATTTTATTTGTTGTTTTTAACACCATGTAACTGCAGGTCTGTACATACTTAACAATAAACTACAGAGAAAGAGTTAAGATTTGCTCGCAGTTTGGTCATATTACAACAATTAAAGTGATTCATTGTCTATGTCTAATGGCATAATCTGATTGTAAAGACAGCAGAGTGGGCGTTGGAAAATATACAGCAGCCCACTATAGTCAGTGTCAGGCATAACAGGAAATGACTGTGGGTGTTAACCATGTCACAAATGGTTGGATTAAATGCTGACTCCACAGCTGAAAAGCCAGCTAAAGCTTTGGGAAAGCAATCATATATGTTTCAATAACAATTAGGAGATTATCTAATACTGTAAAAAGAAAAGGAGGACTTGTGGCACCTTAGAGACTAACAAATTTATTTGAGCATAAGCTTTCTTGAGCTACAGCTCACTTCATTGGATGCATTCAGTGGAAAATACAGTGGGGAGATTTATATACATGGAGAACATGAAACAATGGATGTTATCATACACACTGTAACAAGAGAGTGATCACTTAAGGTGAGCTATTACCAGCAGGAGAGTGGGGGTGGGGGGGGAACCTTTTGTAGTGACAATCAAGGTGGGCCATTTCCAGCAGTTGACAAGAACCTCTGAGGAACAGTGGGGGGCGGAGGAGGGGAATAAACATGGGGAAATAGTTTTACTTTGTGTAATGACCCATCCACTCCCAGCCTCTATTCAAGCCTAAGTTAATTGTATCCAGTTTGCAAATTAAGTCCAATTCAGCAGTCTCTCCTTGGAGTCTGTTTTTGAAGTTTTTTTGTTGAAGAATTGCAACTTTTAGGTCTGCTATGGGTACCCGCATGGCCCCACAGTATGCCAACATTTTTATGGCTGACTTAGAACAACGCTTCCTCAGCTCTCGTCCCCTAATGCCCCTACTCTACTTGCGCTACATTGATGACATCTTCATCATCTGGACCCATTGAAAAGAAGCCCTTGAGGAATTCCACCATTGTTTCAACAATTTCCATCCCGCCATCAACCTCAGACTGGACCAGTCCACACAAGAGATCCACTTCCTGGAAACTATGTGGCTAATAAGCAATGGTTACATAAACACCACCCTATACCGGAAACCTACTGACCGCTATTCCTACCTACATGCCTCCAGCTTTCATCCAGACCACACCAAACGATCCATTGTCTACAGCCAAGCTCTACGATACAACCGCATTTGCTCCAACCCCTCAGACAGAGACAAACACCTACAAGATCTCTCTCAAGCATTCTTACAACTACAATACCCACCTGCTGAAGTGAAGAAACAGATTGACAGAGCCAGAAGAGTAGTCAGAAGTAATAGAATCATAGAAACATAGAATATCCGGGTTGGAAGGGACCTCAGGAGGTCATCTAGTCCAACCCCCTGCTCAAAGCAGGACCGATCCCCGATTAAATCATCCCAGCCAGGGCTTTGTCAAGCTTGACCTTAAAAACTTCTGAGGAAGGAGATTCCACCACCTCCCTAGGTAACTCATTCCAGTGTTTCACCACCCTCCTAGTGAAAAAGTTTTTCCTAATATCCAACCTAAATCTCCCCTACTGCAACTTGAGACCATTACTCCTTGTTCTGTCATCTGCTACCACTGAGAACAGTCTAGAGCCATCCTCTTTGGAACCCCCTTTCAGATAGTTGAAAGCAGCTATCAAATCCCCCCTCATTCTTCTCTTCTGTAGACTAAACATCCCCAGTTCCCTCAGCCTCTCCTCATAACTCATGTGTTCCAGTCCCCTAATCATTTTTGTTGCCTTCCGCTGGACTCTTTCCAATTTTTCCACATCCTTCTTGTAGTGTGGGGCCCAAAACTGGACACAATACTCCAGATGAGGCCTCACCAGTGTCGAATAGAGGGGAACGATCACGTCCCTCGATCTGCTGGCAATGCCCCTACTTATACATCCCAAAATGCCACTGGCCTTCTTGGCAACAAGGGCACACTGTTGACTCATATCCAGCTTCTCATCCACTGTAACCCCTTCTCAACCACTGTAACCACTGTAACTGCAGAACTGCTGTCAAGCCATTCGGTCCCTAGTCTGTAGCGGTGCATAGGATTCTTCCGTCCTAAGTGCAGGACTCTCCACTTGTCCTTGTTGAACCTCATCAGATTTCTTTTGTCCCAATCCTCCAATTTGTCTAGGTCCCTCTGTTTCCTATCCCTACCCTCCAGCGTATCTACCTCTCCTCCCAGTTTAGTGTCATCTGCAAACTTGCTGAGGGTGCAATCCACACCATCCTCCAGATCATTTATGAAGATATTGAACAAAACCGGCCCCAGGACCGACCTTTGGGGCACTCCACTTGATACCGGCTGCCACCTAGACATGGAGCCATTGATCACTACCCGTTGAGCCTGACAATCTAGCCAGCTTTCTATCCACCTTATAGTCCATTCATCCAGCCCATACTTCTTTAACTTGCTGGCAAGAATACTGTGGTCACCTACTACAGGACAGGCCCAACAAAGAAAATAACAGAACACCACTAGCCATCACCATCAGCCCCCAACTAAAACCCCTCCAACGCATCATCAAGGATCTACAACCTATCCTGAAGGACGACCCATCACTCTCACAGATCTTGGGAGACAGGCCAGTCCTTGCCTACAGACAGCCCCCCAACCTGAAGCAAATACTCACCAGCAACCACACACCACACAACAGAACCACTAACCCAGGAACCTATCCTTGCAACAAAGCCCGTTGCCAACTGTGTCCACATATCTATTCAGGGGACACCAGCATAGGGCCTAATCACATCAGCCACACTATCAGAGGCTCGTTCACCTGCACATCTACCAATGTGATATATGCCATCATGTGCCAGCAATGTACATGGTCAAACTGGACAGTCTCTATGTAAAAGAATAAATGGACACAAATCAGACGTCAAGAATTATAACATTCAAAAACCTGTTGGAGAACACTTCAATCTCTTTGGTCACTCGATTATAGACCTAAAAGTTGCAATTCTTCAACAAAAAAACTTCAAAAACAGACTCCAAGGAGAGACTGCTGAATTGGACTTAATTTGCAAACTGGATACAATTAACTTAAGCTTGAATAGAGACTGGGAGTGGATGGGTCATTACACAAAGTAAAACTATTTCCCCATGTTTATTCCCCCCCTCCACCCCCACTGTTCCTCAGAGGTTCTTGTCAACTGCTGGAAATGGCCCACCTTGATTATCACTTCAAAAGTCCCCCCCCCCCCCCCGACTCTCCTGCTGGTAATAGCTCACCTTAAGTGATCACTCTCTTGTTACAGTGTGTATGGTAACACCCATTGTTTCATGTTCTCTATGTATATAAATCTCCCCACTGTATTTTCCACTGAATGCATCCGATGAAATGAGCTGTAGCTCACGAAAACTTATGCTCAAATAAATTTGTTAGTCTCTAAGGTGCCACAAGTACTCCTTTTCTTTTTGCGAATACAGACTAACACGGCTGCTACTCTGAAACCTATCTAATACTGTGTTTAGCCACAAAACAGAAAGTGTACAGAGAACCTATCACAGGTGATTCTACTTAAAATCATATTAACTATCTTTTCATTATAATGGACAATAAGTAAAACTGTTCAGAGTAATTTGCTATGATTTGTTCAGAAAGCAAGATATTTTATATGCAAATAAATAGGAAATATAACTCCTGGTTATGATATTGTCATTAAGGTAGTTATTTTCAATTAAGAATTTTTATTATCTCTCATCAAGTAGAGTAATGAAAGTGCTGTAAAATATATTTCCTCTCCCACCCAACCTGCTCTTCCTGCCCTTCTAAAATGGCCTCTCCTGTCTGTAGAAAGCAAAAAAAGAAATTATAATTTACCAGTATCATAATAACAATGCTCTTGTTTCTTTTATTTTATTCCCCTCTCTTTATCCAATTGGAGTTGAGATGTTGATATGCCACATTTCATCATTTAATGGTCTATTTTTTTTTTTTTTTACAAGTTACCCATTTCTCAATCCTTCCACATGTTCTTGGTCTAGTTATATATTGTCCTTCCATTGTGTAACACAGTGGTTTTCAACTTTTTTTCATTTGCGGATTCCTAAAAAATTTTGAATGGAGGTGCAGACCCCTTTGTCCAATCTTAGACATAGTCTGCAGATCCCCAGGGGTCCACGGACCACAGGTTGAAAACCACTGGTCTAACAGATGGGCCTGTTGATCTGGCACCATCTGCTCCAGGATGATATTTGGTTCCTGGCCCTCTTCTATGTGATCATGCCATTTGGAGCTTTTTCTGGCAATCTTGGGCTATACTTGTTGTCTTTTTGTTTCTCCTTTTTATTTCCCCAGAGGAGAAGGACTAAACCAGTCCATATTTTCTTATCTACTGTAACAATTTCATTTTATAAGGAACCTAAGCCAAAATACGAATGCCTCATATTCTCTTCCTGTTGCCCAGCTGAGAGTCTGCTCACAGTTTGGTGGATATACCCGTTCAAACAAATATTCTCCTCTTGAAACCTTTCTAGTTTCTAGAGAAAAAAGAGAATCTTAATCTAGAATGACCTTCCATCTGCAATTTTATTAACACAGACACATTTTATTAAGAATTTTTTAATTTTTAATCTTGGATGAGCTAACACAAAAACAAACAACACGATGTCTTTTTTTAAGGCAAAGGCTTTAATATCAGATTAAACCCACTTTGATTGTAAATCTATTTTTGACTACACATTACCAAAGAATATTACAAGAAAAGTCTGTTTCATGAAGTTATGATTATTTAAATTGCTCTTTCTTTCTCTCTTTTTTCACTCATACTCTCTGGAGGATCTGAAAATAAGCCTCCAGCTATACAAGTCAGTGCTCCAGGTTTATCCAAGAGACTAAGGAGTTTTTCACAAAATACCTTTATTATTTTCTGGGGTTCCTCTGCATTGTGTGAAAACTCGAAGGTTTTTTGAGATCAGTAATGTAAGGGAAATGGGCACAGATGAAACCATAGAAGAATAAATGGCATTTTCCAAAAATTGTGCTTGCCTTATAAGCCAAAAGCTGCAGTTTACACACCAATTTGTTTTCAGTCTTTTCTGTTTGTATTATATTTTCAGTGACCCTGCATTTGTTTGGTTAGTGGCAAGAAAGAAAGTTGGAAATTATCTGTCAGCAAGCGGTGAATCTCAAAATGTTCAGAGATTTGAACCATTTCTGACAGTATCCAAAACACTTCAGTCATCTCTAATATCTGCATAAACAAATCATAATACTCAGCAGCAAAAGCATGTGCTCAACTATTGTGACTACAAATTAAGCGCCCAGTCCTGCAAGCCCTTTGACAGCATTTCCATTAAGAAAAATGAAACCCATGTTTCACCACGGGAGTAGTACAGTGTAGTGGCAGTCTATAGCAGCTAGGACTCAGAAGCTGAGCAGCATGGGATGTTGTGGCGGTATAAAACTCTACACCACAGCTTCTACCACAGTACTTCCGGCTAAGTTGCACAAGTAATGAATTACAGGTTCCATTTTTGCCACTGCAAACAGGACCTCACTCTTGTGAGTCTTCCTTAAATACTTTATTAGACCCATCAAGAGTGATTCCATTCCTTACTCACAGAAGTAAGGATTATTCATGTGTCGGACCAGGCCCTGATACTGCTTCGAAGGGAGAGTGGGTGAGGCAGGTGTTCTTATTTAAGAGTTAAAGGTCCAATCCTGCACCCCTGAAGTTTAGGGGAGATGGGGAGTTTAGCTATTAAATTCAGTTGGAACATGATCAGACCCTAAATAAAATATAGTAATGTCTGAGGTTTTTTTAACCACATTTTCAAGAGATGATATAGTAGCAGTGTTGTTGTACCATGTTGTCCAATTAAATTAGAATGAAGTTAGCCATTTGGGTAGCACAACAGGAATACATTCTATCATCTGCATAAAGAAAGCATGACAAAAGACCCTGCGTGAGGTACTCTGGGATGCCCAAGTATGGCCTATTGAGTCATGAAACTTGGTCCATTGCCAACATCCTCCCACAGCTATACAGTGAGGAGCACAAATCTGATCAATTACAGGTCTTTATTTATTTTTCAATAACCAAATACGCAAGTTATGTTCTAACTAATTTAATAACAGTGCTGGTAAACATAAGTACCATGCATTTCCTAGCAATCTATCCATGAAGATGTGAGTGCAACACAGAGCATGACTGAGTGTATTTCATTTTACTATAAATGTGAATCAGTCAGGAAATTAAGTGTGGCCACAAGGTTTGTGGTAAATAACCAACGTGGCTCCCTGAGCCACAAAGTATGAGTCTCCCTGTTGTTAAAAAATGTGTTTCCACTTTATGAAATTATCTAAGACATCTTAAAAGTATTTTTTCTTAAACGAACTTTAGTCTTTGGTTGTATTGTACATGTGTGATTCCAGTGTTATTAACCCTACTGTTAGTTTGCTTCTGTATATAGCACTCAGAAAAGTGACACACTAATAGAAACAGTGAAGAACTAACAGGCTTTACTACAGGAAGAATAAAACAGGATTTCACAGTCACTTATCTTTACAGTAACCAGCTTCCTACTTCCCTCAGCACTCTCAGAGGGTTAATGGCTACTTCAGGTGGTCTCCTCAACATAGTTCCTCTTTTGTTTATAGCCCTTTAGAAATCACAGTTTCCTCTGAAGCCTAGTACTTCCAGTGGCAGGGCCAGTTTTAGCTAGTCGAAGCCTGTGAAGTGTGGTCCAGTGGTTAGACCATGGGGGACTTGGAATCAGGTTGCCTGTGTTTAGCCCTATCCCAAAGGAAGACTGCATGTTTGCATGATACAAAGATTAAATCCAGGAGTCCTCAATTTGGTCCACCAGTTCTAGCCACAAAACAATACTCCCTTCACTTCCAGTGAGGGAATAGTGTGTGTGTGTCTGTCTCTCTGGGTGTGGCAGTCAGCATGCATTTGGGGACAAGCAGTAAGGCACACTAAAGTCTTTTCCTACTCCCCTCACCCTGGCTGTGGTATAAGTAATACAGAACAAACAGAAAATGTATAAAATTTTATTGTCTTTTTGTCTCCTTTAGTTATAAATTTTCTTCCCCATAAAGGTGTAAACTGGAGAAATTAAACAAACAAAACAATTTCCAATACTGTAATTGACTAATAGTTTGATGCAAGGTATACGGTCCAGCAGACACCAGAATCTGAAAAGGGCGGCTAGCCCTTTAGAGTATTAAATGTCAAGCAAGGTCCCACTCAAGTCAATGGGAGTTTTGTCATTGACATCAGTAAAGAGCAGGATTTGTCCCTAAGATACATCATAAAATATGGTGAAGGTGGTTTAACCTGTATGCCTCTGCTAGTTGCCCCAGGTCTGTTTATACCACTCGATGCTATTTACCACTAGATGCTCCTGTTTTCATTTGCCCCCCCTTAGACTACACTGTCCAAATACAACTCAGGAACTAGAGGGGTAGAAGGTAAATTTACACTACTAGTGAATTGCTTACACCCTAGAGTCCCTAGGTTAGGGCTTGTCTATACAGTGATTTAGTGCTTAGCAACTCAGGGTGTGAATCTACAGCATGCTAGCTTGCTGTGCACTAACAGTCTGCATGGACCCTAATACTGTGCACTAAAAAATTACATACTGTGCTTTGACTTGCTGCTGTTTGAAATGGGAGTACGTGTTTGAAATGGGAGTACATTAAAGAGCACTATGAAACTTTTAGTACATGGTAGGTGAGTGTGACAAGACAGAGTGCTGTAGATTTACACCCTGGCTTGCTATACACTAAATCACCATGTAAACAAGATCTTATACTAGTGTAATTTACACAATGCTCTAAATATATGAGACAAAGCTGACAAACATATGTCTGCTCTGCCTTTTGTTTAGTATTTTCCTAGATAGCGGGTTACATAATGTTGTTGCTATCATTGGAATTATATAGGTTGTATGTTCTATCTACTGTAGGTTTGGGGATAGTCTTCATGTGTTTACCCCAGTAGTGTGCCACCTTAGTAGAAAGTATGCTGAAATTGATTCAAGAATCCTTAATGGCCCTTTAGTACTAAAAATAATGTTAGGTGCACAAATTTCTGCCCTAAATTTGTTTTGCCTATGTTTCTATGAAGATCTCACCATGAGATTTTTTTAATACTAGTTTTAAATGCCAATAAATAATTTTAAAATATTTGAATTCTGCAAAGTATGTCCCCTTATGTGTTACTAGTACACTGGAATGACTCTCTGTTTTGTAAATGAACATGCATATCCCTAATGTGATTTACTGTACGGTTAATGTAAATTGTCTTGCTGGAGATTTTATGATGCCTTGTTGGATAGTGAATGTTAAGTCAAACCTTCCTATATCTGAGGAAAATAGAAGCCAGATCTAGTGGAGAAGAAGTGACAAGAGCTTTTCTTAATGTGGATTCTGGCCTGTAGTAAAAGAACAGTAACTCTACCCTAATAACAATTAAATAAACTACCAGTCTTTTGTAGTATTGTTTGTTTATTTTTAAATCTTGTTAACCGTCATAAACAGATCTTCTCAACCATCAGAATGATAAAAGAGCCTAACAATATTTTGGCCAGATTCCATGTGGTTTTTTCATGACTTTCTGAAGAAAATTCATATAACGTGCTTTTTTTCCATGGGAAGCATGTTTTTCCATGATTCATAAACCCCCTTTTATCCAGTCCATGAAAGGACCTCTCTACATTATGTAGAACTGAGCTGACACATTTATGTGCAAAATTGCTGGAGCATTTACACCACTATTCATCAAGGCAGTGTCTGTACTCCAGGAATGTTGCAATCACCTGGCACAATCAGTTTAACACACATACACAAACTCTAGGAAGACTATGTGATTATAGCACATAACAAAATATAACACAAGACCAGTCTAAGAAATGTTAGAAAGATGTGCTTATAAATTAACGAAAGGTCATTGTCCTTTTGGTTTAGGATTGAATAATATTGAACATGTGTAAAAACTAGAAAAGTAGTTGATTCAGAGGATGAGTAACAAGATATAGATCTTTTCAATGCTAAATGACCAGTGGAAATCCACACTAACCTTTTAATTTCTGAAATTCATTGCCATCTAATTGCTTGTCAGTGGCCTATGTGAAGTGAGTTTATGGTCTCAGTCCATTTTCTATCCACATTACAAAAATCACCATCAAAGCAGACATCTTATTGGCTTTCTCAGCAAAGAAGCCAAAGATTAAAGCAGGGAGGCTTATGCTCCTCTCATAGGCATTGTCTACATTACAAAATTAAACTGTGGTTATCAGCCATCAATTTAGCTGAAGCAGCACCAAGTATTGTTAAGCTTCTAGTGCAGACAAGTTTATGCTGTGTTTAAGCATGGTTAGATGAACACACAATTTGTCCTTGCCTATCCAGATAGATACGGCTTTAAACTAGGTGGTTCTTCGTGAGTGGGCTTGATGCACATAGGTGAAGCAATTAAGAGAACCTTGGATGGATTCGGTCTGTATGTCACCTGTTCCAGTGATCAATGCCTGAGCTCCCAACTCACTGTGTGCCCTTCTCCTAGGCGGCTTCAAAAAAAACCCATTGATTATGAAAACGGTACAAGAACTGTGTTCTATCAAGGTCAGGGAGATTTTTTCCCCCATGGGATATATTTTGTAGAAAGAGTTCATAGGATTGTCTACAGAATATTCCAGAAACAGTTAAAAGATCATGTCTATTCCAATCAATGAAATGCAAATACATGCAATGTCTGGACACACCGGAGAAGCATAGTTCCAAAAACTGACAAGTACAGCCTCGAATGAACACATGGCTTGCTCAAGCCCTGATCCTGCAAAGAAAGCAATGAGGAACACTTTTGTGCTTGAACAGAGCCCTAGTGACTTCAGTTACAGGATCGAAGTCTTAGGGTATGTCTATACTTTGAGCTGGGTATGTAAATCCCAGCTCAAGGATATATCCCTGCTAGTTCTGATTGAGTTCGTGAACTAAAAACAGAGTGGAGTTGAGGTGGCATGAGCAGTGAGCTACCTCCAGTAGTTACCTATCAGAGATGCTGAGGTGGCTCGACCCTCCTGCTGCTTGCACCACTGCAGCTACGCTCTATTTTTCGTATGCTAGCTCAATAAGAACTAGTGCAGGTATGTTGCCTCAAGCTGGGAATTATAAGTATTTATTTCTACCCTCCTTTCAGGACTGTAGAGTTTTGCCAAAACCTGCACTGCATCCAGATACTCCCTCTGGCCCACCTGTACCTTATATCACCAAATAGTGCACGATGTCTGAGTTCATGGTGAGAATGTACATGTTCACTGTGCATTTATGGCTTGATCTAGTGAGATGCCTTGAAGATGGATGTTGGCGTGGTTAAGCACCTCCTAGGGTCAAGCCTTTATACAGTGTCACTGTATACAGGAGTAGTCAGATCAAATAGTATTCACTATCAAAACCCTGGCTGATTAAATGTAAACCACCTAATTAAATGACTATTCCATAATATTTATACATAGCAAAATAAAGCATTAACCACCCCAGATAGGATTCAGCCAATTTTTGTATACATGGGAGGGGCATGTACGCACAATATGTACTTTCTTGAGAATTTTCACTGAGCTTACCAATACAGATTTTTTAAAAATTGTCTAAATAAGTATTTACTTGTTACCGTAGCCCATAATAGTTTCAAAGGAGCCTTTATGATCTGTCAGGTCAATAATGTGCATTTTTAAAAGTCCCTGCATACATATTTGCATGATCTGTATTTCAAAAGCTCTGTAAATATGTATTTGCACAACAGACCATAACAATCTCTTTGAAGCCATCGTGGTCTACATATAGTGTTAATCCTCCAATGGTGTTTTATTCCAATGGTGTTTTATTTTCCAAAAAAAGCTTTTATTAATAAGGTGCTCAGATGCTATGGTGATGAGGGTGACAGAGAAATATGAGGAAAAGAGGTGGGGGGGGTTATGTAATTTAAAAATTGATTTAATAATTAAGATCAAGGGGGTAGGTAGGTATTTATTTCCACCCTCCCTTTTGGACTATAGAGTTTTCCCAGATGTGTAGCTCTCTTCACACTCTCTTCTATTTGTTCTTTATTGTTGATGGACTTTATCTTTCTGAATAATTATTTCTGACATGCAGTTGGCAGTCTTTTCCATGAGAATCTTTCTGTTATGTTCTAGGTCAGCCTCACCCCAGGGAAAAAATGAGGCATAGTGTCTTTGAATCAGGGATCTAAAAAAAATGTAGCAGTACAATACCCTTATCCCTCAGTGTACATTTTTATACAAGGGTCTTCTTTCATCAAGGTCATGATGCTTTTCCCCTAATGCCCTGAGATGAGAGGTTCAGTGTACTCTTTTATAAGTCACATTTTATTCTTCAGCAAGCAAATAAGAGGGTTGATCTGGCTGGGTCCAGCATCATCACTTCTCATCTTTTGCATGGCCTTCTCAAAAAAGACACAGGAGCAGGATGATATACAGAGTTTTGTTAAATTGAGACACCACAGAACAGATGGCAAATGCAGAGTGCCCTCCATCACTCTTCTTCACATTGAACTTTCTTTCCATTAATGTCTTTGTACTAGGGACGAAGCCATCTGTGTTTATGATAGGCTGAATTCTAGTTCATGCGGTTGGGTGCCACCTACTTTAATAATAAGGCAGGTTGCTATGTATCTGCTGCCCCATCAGTATGGCAGAAGGTACAGAAATAGCTTAACTGATTGTGGATGTCATACACAAAAAATTGCTTCATATGTTTGTTTTTAGTTAAAATTTTTTTGAAGTAATCATAGAACTGGAAGGGAGCTCGAGAGGTCATCTAGTCCAGTCCCATGCATTCATGGCAGGACTAAGTATTATCTAGACCAGGGGTCTCAAACTCAAATGACCACGAGGGCCACATGAGGACTAGTACATTGGCCCGAGGGCCGTCTTACTGATACCTCCCGCCGCCCTCGGCCCTGCCCCTACTCCACCCCTTTCATGAGGCCCTGCCCCTGCCCTGCCTCTTCCCACCCCTTCTCTGCCCCCATTCCAACCCCTTCCCTGAAATCCCCACCCCAACTCCACCCGCTCCCTGCCCCCAGGGGTGCAGGAGGGGGTCAGGGTGCAGCAGGGGGCTCAGGGTGCAGCAGGGGGCTCAGGGCAGGGGGTTGGGGTGCAAGAGGGGTGCGGGGTGCAGCAGGGGGCTCAGGGCAGGGGGTTGGGGTGCAGGAGGGGTGCAGGGTGCAGCGGGGGCTCAGGGCAGGGGGTTGGGGTGCAGGAGGGGTGCAGGGTGCAGCAGGGGGCTCAGGGCAGGGGGTTGGGGTGCAGGAGGGGTGTGGGGTGCAGGAGGGGGCTCAGGGCAGGGGTGCAGGGTGTGGTAGGGGGTTTGGCTGCAGGAAGGGTTCGAGGAAGGGCTCTGGCCCAGTGTGCACCAGGGGCAGCACAGGCTCCCTGCCTGCCCGCTCTGCCTCTGTGCCACCCCGGGAAGTGGCCAGAACCTGGGGGAGGAGGGCCACAGGGGTCTGTGTGTTGCTGTTGCTTCCAGGCACCTTCCCCAGCAGCTCCCATTGGCCGGGAATGGGGAACTGCGGCCAACGGGAGCTTTGGGGGAGGTACCTGGAGGAGCGGCCAGGGCAACACACAGACTCCCTTCCCCCCGCCCCAGGTCCCGCCCCAGGCCCGAGCTGCTCTAGGTAAACGCTGCGGGGGGCAGGGGTGCTGTGGGGAGCTGGCGGGCCACCGGAAATAGCCCTGCGGGCCGCGTGTTTGAGACCCCTGATCTAGACCATCTCCGACAGGTGTTTGTCTAACCTGCTCTTAAAAATCTCCAAGGATGGAGATTCCACAACCTCCCTAGGCAATTTACTCCAGTGCTTATTCCAGGTAGGAAGCTTTTCCTAACGTCCAACCTAAACTTCTCTTTCTGCAATTTAAGCCCATTGCTTCTTGTCCTACCCTCAGAGGTTAAGAACAGCAATTTTTCTTCCCCCTCCTTGTAATGAAAAATGCTAGAAATGCCCTTGAAACTGAAGTAATTTAGATGAGATTCCCAGATGGTACAAATTATCACAACTACAGTGATTTCAATGAAGCTGTGCTGATTTACATTAACTGAGAATCTGGCTCATCTATTCATAGGGCAGGTACAGTATTAATGGAGACAATGTAAGTTTACCCACTCTAGCCTTTGCCTCAACTCTGACCAGGAGGGAATGCCTTTCAGGTGAAATGGTAGTTTTGAACCCACATACGTTTCTACGCTGCTTAACTAATATATCCATGCACTGACTTCTGTCTGTTTTGGGGATATATAATAAATGTAGCATCCAATACATGCAGAACTCAGAAGACTAAAAAAAAAAACATTCCCCCCTGCCCCCCATGCATGGGGTGTATAACCCAGGAATTCAATGGAGAAAGAAAAAACTCAGAATATTGCCTTCAGCCATGCCACCTTGGGCTGTTATCACATCTGGTTTTATGAGATAAACAAAGTTGGTTCTGGTCAGTACTCTGGTATGAGACCTCCAAGGAAAAGCTAAGCACCACAGGAACTGGTGTTCATGATTTAACAAGTAATATACTTTCTCTCTGAGTCAGTAATGTACCTATGCCACAGGATACATATAGAGAACACTGAGTTGTTGGAGGTGCCATATTTTGGATCAAATGTAAAATGAAGTTTCCAATTAGCTGTGAGAAGAGGGCCATTAGATGTGGTGTCCTAGCCAAACTTTTATTTGGGCATTTATTTGAGTTGGAAAGTTCAGATTTGTAATCAGCTCAGAATCAAAACTTCCTTAAAGTTTTGGGATGTTCAGATTAAGTGTTATGCAATTTGGCTTATTATACCTAGAGGCCCAAATTACAAATTCAGATCAGGATCAAATTACACCAGAGTTCTGTGTGATCCAGAGCTGGTGTTTCAGGGTCCAGCCCAAATCTGGTAATTGTAATCTGCCTCTATCAGTTCCTGCTAGCACTTTCAGTAGGTATGGTATGTATATTTCTGTTTGCATCCTAAACTGCTCTGTAGTACTGTCTTACAAAATTACAAGATCTGCAGTGCTCCACCCCACAAACAATGAGCAGACATTGTGATGACATATTGTGGAGGATTACATGGTTTGTTGGAGCTAGCATCAGTCATCACCATTGGAAGAGGCCTGAATATTGATTTATGGCTATAGAATTTTCTGATGTGCTGATTTTCTATGTGTAGCAGAAAACAGAAAAAAATAAATCACCAGAGATGACCACATTCCCATATATGAATACTTTGTAAAGTGATTTGGTGTTTTTCTGGACGAAAGGTACTCTATAAACATAAGTCACAATCATTGTTTATTCTAATAAAATTTGTTGTTGGTGCATATTAAGTTCTTGAGTTATAGAAACTGGTGAGTTTTGTAATATTTTAATCTTATAAGGTGAAATTTTGGCTGCATTAACTTCAACAAGGCCAGGATTTCATCTGTAGTACATACAATGCATATATTACACATTTATGTACAATTGTGTTTGTCAGACTCACAACAAATATAAATATTTTTTGATCGCTGAAAAAAAATTGCTCTTAGGTTATTAGCCTATTTGAGAATTTCTGTTTCAGCAAGTATTTGATTTAAAAAGATGTAGCAGGATCATGTGACTTTAGCCCTTTTATCAGTAAATGGATATTCTATTTCCCCAACTTCTTGTATTATTTAGATTACATTTTGCATATTTTGCACTGAATTAATCCATATCAGAGCAGGTTTACTTATAATAATAGAAGTGAGGGTGCTGTCAGTTTTGTTTCTTGTTTTCATCTGTTGTTTTCTAATTCCAACATAATGTAAATGT
The DNA here is from genome assembly GCF_965152275.1 of Natator depressus. Taxonomy (NCBI): domain Eukaryota; kingdom Metazoa; phylum Chordata; order Testudines; family Cheloniidae; genus Natator; species Natator depressus. The sequence continues at coordinate 99,881,408 of NC_134240.1, read as the reverse complement.
TATGATACAAAATGTACTTCAAGGACTGTATGAAAACAAAGAGCCAGATCTGAGGCTAAGTATACTACTTTATACCTTCAAAGACATGAAAGGTCTGATTCTGACCTCACATCTGCTAGTGTAAATCAGGATCAATCTCCCACCCTCCGAAAGTAATGGAGTTAAACCAGTGCGAAACTGGAACAAGCAAAACCAAAATCAGGTTCTAAATATTTAGCCATTGGAGTGGAAACATTTTCTCTGAAGAGGAATAACCCTACCATTCACTAGCTTGGTCTCTTAAGCCAACCTCTGTTCCCGTTATACTTCTTCAAATCTGTGGCATATGCTACAGGTAGGGGAAGGAGCCTGCACATATTGTTTCTGTTTGAGAAGGAAGTACACTCTGCACTTTCCCTGAACATAAATTCAGTCAAAGTGATATGACATTAATCAGGTCCAGAACCTGGAGAAATCACATAGGGACTTAGCTTCTTATATTAAATGCAGCAACGTATGGCTGGTTAGTTGGTTTATTGAATTTTTGTTTTTAACACTGCCCCTTACAAAATGCTAGAAGCAGGACAAAATAATCTTATTTCTCCGCCCAACCCCAGCTCAGCTTTTCTGCTTAAGCAATTGGGACCATGAACATTTACACTGTATATGCTGCTGCCATACTCTGTATTAGCATAATTCTACCAGATCATGGAGAACAGCAAAAAATAGTACAAGGTATTTCCAGACTTAGAGGGCTTCATAGCATAAATCTGAACCAAAGATTAAACTCAAGCTTCATAAAGCTCTCCTAGCTCTCCGTATGAAGCTATGAAACAATACCCTGGCTTCTAAGTACTTCATTTGGATAATGTGCTCATGTTTTGTCACAGAATTGCAGTGGAAAGCCTCACTTGATCTTCATTCTTAGTCCATATGTACTTTAGAGAAGGGCTAGGGAAAGCATCATAACAAAACAAGATCCTTGTCTTTCAAACACTGATAATTGACTATTTACATAATGCAAATTGAAACCCCTTTCCTAATGCAAGAGCCCCAGTGCACAAAGAGTTTCTTGCTCCATTAAAAAGACAATTTTATCCATGTAGCAATGGAAAATATCAAATTCAAGTAGGAAAGTGGGTGCCTTTAAGTATTTCATTTTTTACAGAAATATGTTTTAAATGAAATACTGCCTGACAGATAAATTATATTGGCTTTGCCTATGCAACCGGCTGATTTAGTGCTACCAGCAGTGCAGATGGTTGGCAACAACTTTGTAGGAGCTTAAACATCTTAGTACATGAATGCAATTTTTGCACTAATACAAAACATTTCTAGAGTTATCCCCCATATGTAATGTTTTCCTTTGAGAGAAATGATTTGGCCTCACAGTGAAAAGAGTAATATACAAATTACTTCAGGTAACCTGAAGCCTTTTAAAAAAGAAAAAAAATGCAATTATATCTACTGTCTGCAACTACAGTTTAATGCAAACTGAAGAATGAAATGGCTTTTTTAAGTTTCAGAACTTACAACAGGTCGCTCCTTATTAACAGAGCAGTTGGACCAGAAATTTGTTTTTGTAATTATGTTCTTTGTGGTCTACATAGTTTTAAAATAGTGATGCAAAAAGGGCAGCTGGAAATACTGCTAGCTGCTTACCTAATCCCCAGTGAGAATAAAAATAGATAACAGTAAATGAGACTATATAGTCATCTGTAGGAGGTTAAATTAACAATCAAAGCTAAGAATTTTGTTTAAAGAAGTGGTATACTTCACTGTATACATTAAAAGATGGGAGATGAGATAGCAAATATCATTGGGAATCCCCTCTTTGATTATGTGAATGAAAAAAATGTATCTCATGCCTTGAATCAATACATTATCTGATCTTGTAATAACAAATATAAATCAAATAATGGTCTCTACCACAAAAGTGCTTACAACAAACATGAAAAATAAAGTTTACTAATAAGACAAAATAGCAGCTTAATGAATGATACTAATTCTTACTTTTATGCTCAGAAGAAATCACCCAAATCAGATAATAAAACTAAGTGCAAATTGAATAGACTTAAATGAAGGTCAAGGGGACTATCACTTTTCCAGCAACATTTTACTTGCAACAGCTGATGTATGTCCCCATTTAGCAATATGACAGGTAAGAAAAGGCAGAATTCCTTTGATGTCCCCCAAGTACATTTCCTCTGGATTGGCAGGGAAGATGAAGATGGTAACTGTAACAAAAATAAAGCAAGCTTTAGAAAATCCAGAGTTGAACAGGTTCCTTCCTGGCATCTAATCCTTTATCGCTGATTCACATCTCCTCTAGATTTTCCAGTGCATCTTTTCTTGTCTATTTAGGTTCTAGGATGTTGTGCTGGCACCCACCCCCCTAGTAATATGGTGCCTTTCTTCTAGGCTGTAAGCTTTTGGGGAAAGAACCAGTCTTATGGGTGTCTCAGATATTGACTTAATGTTAATTGTCACACGCACAGTTGTGGCATTAGACCACAGTCAGCCGTAGGTGGCAATGCAGAGGCACAGCAAACGAGTGAGAGCTCCTAGAGGGATTACATCTCAGGCAGATACTTCACACACATGGCCACTGTGCCAAACTCAAAGGTTGGTGCAGAAGCCATGCTCCCCTGCTTTATCTGCCTGAGACATAACACGTCACAGACCCTCCACACCTACACTGTAAGTAATTCTACTCACCACCGTAATACCTCTAGCATCTGTGTTCATTGCAAGGTTCTTTGTCTCTAGTATGCCCTGTTGACCATTTTTTTGGCTCTATGATGGCCTGTTTCTTGCTCCATCTTCTGTAGCCCCACCTTCCAGCCTGCTCACCTCTTTCTAATGCTGTTACCCTTCTGGGGTAACAAAAGTTTAACTAGAGAATCCAAACAGAAGCGCCAAGTCCCTCTGGAACTACACTGAAGTTCCCTGCTCCTCACCCAACTACCACAGACTGTAGAGTTCCATCTTTATCTGAGCACTGCTTGCCAGGTTTTTTTTCCTAGAGTCTCTTCTTCCTAGCAGCTTTTCTAACTGACTCCTTTCTCCAGCTACTCTGGTAGCTTCTTCTAGGAACTTCCTTTCTTCTAACTGACCCTGTCTCAGGGCCTAATCTACATCACCTTGTGGTCCTTGCCATCCTAATTTCACCAGGCCCTTCTCAGAGAAAGGGGGGAAACACCTTTTTTTTTTTAAAAAAAAAAACTCTCTTCACTCTCTGAGTTCTCTTCCCCTGCCTATGTAGTCCGCCCTGACCCTTTCACAGCTGGGATCACGCATTGTAATTGAGTCACCGGCTCTGGATCAGGTGAGGGTTAGCTGCTAGATTAAAGACAATGCTGAACCACTCTCCTTAAAGGGCCAGCCAGCCACTCACACACATACACCCACTCAATAGGGTAAAATCTCGGGACAGTGGGAGTTACAGGGATGCTGGGATAATTTTTATAGTGGGGGTACTGAAAGCCATTGATCCAAACTGTAAACCCTGTATATAATGGAAACCACTTCCAGCCAGGGAGTGCGGGAGCACCCCTAGTTCCAGCACCTATGGGGAGTTATATTCCTACCCTCTCCTTGATCCCTGCCACCCCCTGTAAGGAAGGCAGCACTGCAACAGGTCTAGTCTGGATTAGTCATGCACTGAGGGGGACCCAAGCAATGCCACCATGTCTGGCCCCGGATCTGGTGCACAGGTGATGCAGAGGGAGATTACACCCTTTACTTGCTTCTCTCCCTATTTTGAGGCCCAATTGAGCCCTAAGAGCTTAGACATGTAGAGTTTATCATAGGCTTCACCACCATTTGAATTACTAAATACAGGGCAGGATCCTCAGTTGGTATAAATTGATGTAGCTCTATTGAAATCAGTGGAGCAACATCAATTTACATAATCTGAGGGTCTGGCCCAGAATGTTTCTTTTTGCAAGAAGACACCAGTATCATTAAGCAGAGTTGGTAAAAATGTAACAAAGTGTAAAGATGACATTTTGCGATGGGATACCACATAGGAATTAAATCTGCAACCAACAGACTATTTCCTACAATTATACATGGAGTAGCAGGCTAACTGGTCAAGAAAGTAGTAAACAAACCCTCAAGACTTGTGAACTCTGTCATTCACCTTCCTCTGCACTGTCTTCAACATGCCTAGCTTTACGGGGGGCAAAGAGCTAAACTACCAAAAAAAAGAAAAAATCTGAATGCATAACACCAATCCAGCAATCTGAATGAACAAAACCAATTCTGATTTGACAAAAACCAAAAGCCAATTGAGCTACTGCAATGCAAGTTAATGTTCACAGTGAGATCACTGAGTCTTGACCTCATTCTGGGGATGGAGAGTGGCTGTGGCCAGGTTATGTGAGGCCAACTTACAGTCAGACAGTTTACTGTCTCACAGGGACCTCCACCCTGCAGCTGAGCCTGGACAGTCAGACTCACGCTAGCTCTGCTCAAACTAGCATGCTAGAAATAGCAGAATGAACTTTGTGACACAGGCAGTGCCTTCGACTAGCCTCTCAAGTCCAAGCCTACTTGAGCCCTTAGCTTTTGCTACCACCTCTGCCACAATGTCAACACTGCTACTTTTGGCACACTAGCTGAAGTGGCACAAGTCTGTCTACCTGGGCTCAGAGGCATGCTCCCAGCCGCAGTGTGGACACGCCCATACACTAAAGGGCCTGATCTAGAGCCAATTGAAATCAGTGGAAAGACTGAGATTGATTTTAATGGACTCTGACTCAGGTTCTAAGAGAGGAAGAAAGAGTGTACAAAAGTGGATTAAACCCATAAGTACTTTTAAATTTTTTTCTGAAAGTATTTCAGAGACTAAAGGGAGCATGGAATTGAGACTTCAAATCAATATTTTAAAGTTCTTTTCAAATAGTACACCAGGCACTTCCATTGCTAGAATTCTTACCTGTTAGCTGTCACATTTATACCCCACTATCTTACACAGTTTGAGTGCATCTGTTTCTCTTTATCTTCATATCTAATGGACATTTACTTTAAAAAAAATACTTTCCCAAACTTTCCCAAGAGACAGAGGAGAGAGTGTTTGCCCCTAGCATTTAAAGTTTATGTTTTGTATTTAAAAAGTATTGGAGGCACTGATATGCCATTTTTTGAGGATTTGATTTGTTATATCTGAGATCAGTTATGAACAGGAGAAAGCCACTTGATTTGGTGCCTGGAGCAAAGCTAAGTGGTTCAAGAAAAGGCTAAACATAAAGCAAATGAAAAATCACAAGACACAAAAGTGGTGCTGTGATTTAGCAATGGACAAACCTTGAAAAAGATTCAGAGACTTGGTTTGGTTCCTACAAATACTCAGATGTTTGTATACTTATCTGAGCCACTTGCATTTCTACTTGGGGCTAAAACCTGCTTTCTGTAGCATGGATGCCCTGGGGAAGGAAGGAGTCTCTCCTTTTCCCCCCACCTGTGCATCTACAGGCATGATTACTACCTAGCACTTAGGAAAGCAGGGGGTGGGGGTAGCTGGTTAATATGCCTATTAGCATCCCATTGCTCCAAGTCACCAGCACATGCTAGCTAGGGGTTTGTCCTGCTCCTTTTTAAAGGAATAGTAATGTGTGCCACACCAATTATTTTCCAACCCCATGTCTGCCTGTCGTAAGCCATCATGCCCTTCGCTGTCAGGATAGTTCTGATTAACCAAATGAGCTGTGCACTGCTCTCTTTCCATTTGGCTCCAGGATGTAAGAGCAGGATTTAATCTTTGGTTAGGACCCGCTTGAAAAGACTTAAGGCCCGGCTTGACAAAGCCTTGGTTGGGATGATTTGCAGGGGATTGGACTTCCAACCCTAATATTCTATGATTCAAACAGTATTTTGTCACTTCCATTTCCTTGTCCTGGATAGAACCACACCAGGAGGAGCAAAGGCACTCAGAAAGGAAAAATAACTATTCAAAAGTATATTAAAGAAAAATGCTTTGGGTCTGAGCTCACTTCTTATTTCATTCTATGTAACTGGAACTAAATCTAAATGAGATGAGTATGACATGGCTGCTTTACTACAGGGATTGAATTGGGGGAAAAAAAATATAGTAATGGTCTTCCAAGCTCTACCTACCTGAGACACCTATAAGAAACACCACTCACCAGAAATCTTTATGATGTGATAATCCCCCTCTTTCTTGAAGTGAAATAGCTAACAATGTTGTTATTTTAAATGATCATTAGCTTAAGGGTTAATGGCCCATTAAGATGGATAGGGCTCTTGTTACAAGCAGTCAGCAGACTAAGGGCTTGGCTACACTTGCAAGTTAGAGCACCTTAAAGCAGCCCCAGGCGCCCTAACTCACGACCCATCCACACTGGCAAGGCACTTAAGAGTGCCTGGACTCTGCAGCTGGAGTGCTCCTGGTAATCCACCTCCACGAGAAGCATAACGCTTGCTGCGCCTTGGCTGAAATGCCCCAGCGTCAGCGTGAACGAGGCATTTCATTACTACACTGTGATCGGCCTCTGGAAACGTCCATAATCCCCTTAAGTCAAGTGGCCACTCATGTCATTGTTTTGGAATCAGCTGCAGGAATGCAGATATGCCTTTTCAAAGCTTCGTTTCTGACAGCTGGCATGCTTATCTGCTCTGGTTCAAAGCAACCATTAGTGTGGAATGTTGCTTGCTGTGAGTGTGTGCGAGAGAGAGGTGGTGGGGGGGGGGTCTGCTGCTGTCTGAATTTACAAGACAGCATGCTGACACGGTCTCAGGTCTTCAAAAACCCACTCTCTTCCCCCCCCACGTACACACAACACACTCCCTGTCACACTCCACCCCACCCCTCCCCATTTGAAAAGCACGTTGCAGCCACTTGCATGCTGGGATAACTACCACAATGCATTGCTCTCTGTGGCATTGCAAGAGCTGCTAATGCGGCCACTCCAGTGCGTTTGAATCTGATAGTGTGGACACACTGCAGTGCCTTCCCTACTGTGCTCTCCGAGGGCTGGTTTAACTCACAGTGCTCTACATCTGCAAGTGTAGCCATGCCCTTAGATAGACAGCATCAGTTAATGCTAATTTCACCTTTTAAAGATTATCTTTGCATTCATAGAGGCAAGAGTATTAATTTATTTTACATTAATTCTTAGACCTGTGGTGGGCAACCTGCATCCCACGGGATCTGCTGGCAGGCTGTGGGATGTGCTGGCTGCCGCTTGCCGCAACTCCCATTGGCTGGGAGTGGCGAACGATGGCCACTGGGAACTGCAGGCGGCTGTTCAAATATAAACAAACTGTCTGGCGGCCCACCAGCGGATTACCCTGAAGGGCTGCCTGTGGCCTGTGGGCCGCAGGTTGCTTACCACTGTTTTAGACTCTGGAGGTTAGGGTTTGATAAGGATCTGCTTCCAGATAAAAGTACCAGCTCACTAAGTCACCCATAGCTGTTCCAGTTCGGCCCTTGCATGTTGTTATATTCAGTGGTGCTTGGGAACTACTCAGCAGGATGCTTGCTGAAGAAAAGCACAGAATCAGCATAGGAAACAAAACAAAACACCACACCCAACTATTGGCAGTACTCCGAAATAATGGTATGCGTGGCCCCTTTTCTACTTTGATTCAGCAGGCATATCTAAGATTATGTGTGTTGTGTCTGGCACACCTAAAACCCACAAAAGAGAGAGCAATACTTAGGATTTCACTGTGTAGTGCTGAATTAGTAAAATTATTGCACAAAACTAACATGTATCCTTTTCTTTTCCAATGAAAAAAAAGACCAACAGTAACTATTGTAACTATAACAAGAACTTGCAGCACATATTACACATGGTAATGCCAGTGGCAGTCCCCATAATGAATCTCAAGGAGATGTTCAAGACTGTGGCCCCAGTCTCACTTTCTCCATTCTTACACTCAGGGAAGCTGAAGAGAAAGGTGGCTTTCTGCTACCTTTGCTCCTCTTGGGCGTAGGGACTACCAGATACTGGATTGCAGTCCTTGGCAAAACCCCGGGGGTTTCTCTAATTTATACTTTCCTGCAATGACCTTCTCTGAATTATGGCAGCAGACAAGCATAACTGGAGTACAGTCCAACGTAACTTCAGTTGCTCAGCACCCTGGCATGCCCCCTCCACAGTTAATCCCCAGTGGAGAGATATGCCAGCTTTTTAGCCCCTCTATACCAGCTCCACCAGCATAGAAAGGCCCCCGGGAAGTCCTGAATTGGAGCCTGTGAGCCCAGGCAGGCAGAATCTGAGAACTGGAAGGAGATGATGGAATGTTGGATGCTTGGTAGAGTAACTTAAATATGGTGTAAATGACACATTGGAAAGTTGAGGTAGCTTACACCTTCCTGCTGATTGCTTTTCCTAATACAACTCTGCCTTGCTCACTTCTCAACATGCAGGTTATCCAGATTTGGCAGTCAGGTAATTTGACCACTCCCCTGAGCTCAAGTTCCTCAGACCAAATAGAGGACCCATTTTAATCAAGTAGGAAAATGTCTGTGCACATCACTCAGGGAAAGCTGCCGGCAAAAGCCATGATTCAACACAGCGAACACAGTTCTGATCCCAGACCTTAGACATCATTTAAATCCCCACCCCCCACCGCCCAGTCAAAAAAACAAACAAACAAAACCATAAGACATACCAAGATAAAAAAAGGTAACAAACCTGAAAAAAAGAAGCTGATCTGTAGTTTAGTCAGCAATGGGACAGGACATAAAAATAGACTGTGGTGCACTATGTACCACAAGCTGTGTTCCTCAGTGTGGACCTGATACAGCAAGGTGCTAAGCCCCTTGAGGTCCACAGGATCTTTCTGGATCAGGCCCTCAGTGAGCCAGGGAATTGCAGGGTCTGGGTGTGCACAGCAGCCTACATAAGAGTCTCCTTAATGTTGACTATTGCTGAGTCCTATGTCGTCCCTATTGTGAGAAACGCTACACAGACAAAATTAAACAGAAAATTTACTGGGAGCATAAAACACAAGCTTGTCCTGAGAGACAAGGTGGGTGAGGTAATATTTTTTATTGGACCAACTAAGGTTGGTCCAATAAAAGATATTACCTCACCCACCTTGTCTCTCAAATATCCTGGGACCAACACAGCTACAACAAACACTGCAAGCAAGCTCCTCCTGAGGCAGTATGCCTGCTGCCATGTTGAAAAAGGAACATGAAATGAGTATAGTCTCTTTGGCTGAAGCTCTGAGCCTGTTGTGAAGGATTACTAGTGCCAATGGACTTCTTTCCTCCCGTTTCCCATACAGCAACTGGATGTGAGCTCCCTGAAAATCAGTCTAGCTGGCAAGCGCAAGCTCAAATATCTATGTGCCAGCAATGTAGGGCTCTATTTGTGCCACTTCTGATCCATCTGCAGAACACAACACATGCCAGTTACTGTGCTCAGGATGGGCTGGGAGAGGGAATCCATTAGAGAACAAGTCCATAGCATAATTAAAAAACCAACATGTTTTTTTCTTGCTGCCCTGATTTTTTTCCTCTTTAGTTTAAAATTCCTCATTTACTTTAATCAAACTCATGTGAAATTCAAAAGCTTGGTGAATTTAGGATTCTGTTATATATAAATAAGATTTTTTTTTAAACCGAAAAAGGGTGAGGATTAGCTTGCCAAGCAGGTTTTCCCAAGTTCTCCTAGCTCTACGTTATGTGGCTCTCTGTCTGGATCAAGTTCCAAGCTTGAATTCCAAACGACCTGGAAGGAATCCTAAACTAATGTGGATGCCGGCATTTCAAGGCTTCAGCTCCACTGATAGTGACAAGAATGAGGCACAAAAACTAAAGGAGACAATTAGGCATTCAGAATTAGGCCAAGGGCTGAGATCTACAGTTGTCTGAATGACCAGAAAGGCTTCCACATTCATGCTACCTAATGTGGTGAGTCTGTTCAAATCCTCAGAGCATTTTAGGTAGCACAAATGAGTGGCATTTTAGAGGGAAGTAAGTGACATACTGTACACAGACTTGTTTTTACTTACATACATCTGTATAGAGTACAAATAGGTTTCTGAATACCTTGATTCAGTACTTCTTTCTAATGCCAAGTATTTTATAAAGATATGGCTGAGTCCACTTTCGCTTCCCAGTGATCGAATTACATAGGACAAATCTCCGAAGAGGGGTTTGTCACAGGGCAATCAATGTCTGGAAGTCTTTGCCTCCAGAGGAGCTAGCAGAAACAACCTTACTGTAAGCCAAGAATAAACAGACAATTATCTGGAAAACAATTGTATATTGGTGCATGGGATTAGGTTCTTAGATGTCAGTGTTTCAGTAAGTGGCATTCTTCATTCTTAGTGAATACTGAAAAAATGTTCCTATATGTAGCAGTAATATGACAAAAATATAACAACATTTCAGTTTATCTAGAGGATCTAAAACCGCTTTCCAAAAAGTTTATACATTCACAGTTCAAATTTATGGTGGAAAGTGGATGCTATTCTTCCCCAGCAACATTATAAAACAATATTTAGAAGGGAAAGTAAAGAATAACTTTTCCTTTCAAAATTACATGAGATGTTTGTGTAGGTGGATGCAGTAAATGAACCTGAATTTGGCCAACACACCAGAGTTAATCCCTCTGCTCTTGTGGAAAATGCAATGGACCCTTTTAATGACAATGGACCAAATTCTGCTCTCAGCAACACTGGTATAATTTTTTACTAATCCATTGGCTCCAATGACTGACTCAGGAGAATTACTCAAGCTTGTCTTTGAGATCAGAATCAGCCATCAAGAGGTCCTTGGTTTTATATCTCTTCTGCAAGACTAATATCAGCAACCCTGTACTCACCACACAGATGCATTTGTTCATTACTGCTTCAGAGGGCAGCATGACACTCAGTGAATCATTAGCACCCTTGTTCTAATGCACTTCTGATACTCTTGGAAGTCTCGCACCGATGTACTTAAAATCATCCTGCTTAATTTATGAAATCTGACAAGATCACAAGCTGAGATAGTGTGGCTTCAGGCCATGATGTTTTGCTGGAGAGGTCTATCTACTATTCAGCTTAAAACCCACATTAAACATAAGCACAATTACCAGACTTTGTGTTATTAGCTCCCTCTGAAATATAGACTACTAAACACAAGACTAGAATCTCTTTTGATTTTCATCTATCATTCCAAATCATAACTACCTTTGCCATTGAGCCGCACACTACTCATTGCAACATAGTTTGGTAGGCAGCAAAATATAGCAAACAGGCTTCTAACCTACAGGAAGGTGATGCGAAATGGCTAGCATTAGGGAAGCCCGCCACTGGGGAAGGGGCTTTGTGGCTTTGGAAAAACAGAGGTGGGGAGCTGATGCTTTACAAAGTGGGACTGAGTGGATTTTCATCTAGAAATCTAGTTGTAAGTTCCTGCTGCTTCAACTAGCACTAATTTCCCCTCCATACAGTGAACCCCACTCTCTCTGAGGTGCAGTTTCAGGGCAGGAACTGGCAAAACCTATGTGGTATCTCTTCAGGAACTGTGTTTAACAGAAGAAGGGAAACCAGCTGTGCTCACGGTGGGTGGGCCAAGATCTGTGGTTTGGGAGAGCTAGGGAGGACATATGTCAAATACGAGGAGGTTCTTTATGAAAAGGAGAATGTGCCTCATGGACCAGCCATGACATAGCCCCAAATTCATTCCCTTACCCATTTTGAGCCCCAATATAATTTATTAAAGGGATGCTGTCAAGCTGGGATCATGTGATGTTTAAGTGTAAATTGAACCAGGCATAGAAGTGACTTGCTGGATGAGTGGCTTGCAACCAAGACAGTCAAGAAAAGTGGTTTACTCATATGTAGCAGACTGACAATGGCTACAGAAAGTACATACAAAATACCATAAGAAATAATAGGGAGCATCTGCAAAAGCAGCAGTGAGGGAAATCGCAGAGAAATCTTTGATATCTCATATCATGCCATGGCTATGATGGTGGAATAGAATGCTGTGCAAACTGCAGTTAGTTGTGGGGTGTGCTTTGTGAGTTTTATTCCCACTAGGAATGATGATTTTCTTGACAACTCATAACTTAACATAGTATATATGTCACCTATGAGCTGCAGTTGGTGTCCACTATGCAGCATATTCATACCTCCAGCTGTTTTTTCCCCCTGACAACCTGTTAGGGTGGTGGTTGCATGGTGTGCAGTGCTGCCTGTCACCCTGGGACCTTAACTCATAGAAGCAGTTGGGATGCTTTTGGGGTCCTTTCATGGGCATGACCTTGATCTACATGGTGAATTTCTTCAACAGCCAGCATTTGGAATGCAGTAAATTACGTGGTGTTTGGAATGTGCCAGTACTCCCTGTTTTTTCCTATCCTGCTACCCGGGTATCCTACATGGCCTTCTGATAGGCTGCTGCAATTAAAATTCATCACAGGGCTGAGAAAGCCAATGTCAGGAATTAGGGCCTGCAGCAGAACGAAGCAGGCACAGCTGCAGGGAAATGCTTTGTACACCCACTGAACTGTGGCTGTTACTGGGCTTAAGAGCTGGTCTGCTGACCCTTTCAAGCAATCAGGCACTGAAGCCAATCAGGAAGTTGGCTTTGCTGCACGTCCTGATTCCTGACAGCTACCTTCCTTTGTACCACTTGTTTTATGCTTCCTTAAGCATCACTTCCTATATTGCCTTTTTTCCTCAACACTCCCTCTGTTTCTATAAAGTATCTCATTATGACTTACATTCTATCCACCTGATGAAGGCTACTTAGGCTCCTTATACAACACTGCAGGACACTTGACATCTCATCTCACATGCTTCTCCTGGTAACACCATGTAGGTTCTCAGAACACTACATGAGCATGTTGTGGTCACCATGCTGGTTCATAGGGCCAGCAAGTTCCAGAATACTCAGCCAAATTGCACCATTTGCATGTAAATGAGCATAAAACAAGTTGCAAACTTGGAGTAAGCCACATTCAATTTGCAAAAAAGCATTTCCATCTCAGTGGGATATCATGGGAATTATTAGTAACGGACCAATTTAAAGACTTTTTTCAATAGGTTATTTGTAACCTGATAGCATGTTCTATCACCAATGTCTAAACTGAAGAAAGAGTGACTGGTTACTTAATTACATGTGAGAAAATAGAACCTTGTGTGTTCCACAAAGACAGCATTTGTGATATGGCTGTTTCTCCTTTGCCACCATTTTATTGTAGCTTTTGGCATGCATCAGAATTGTGGTTATTAAATTATTATTATGTGAATTCCAGCTGTTTATCATGTGTTTCCAGCTATGAAGACACACAGAGAAACAAAACAGAACTCCCAACAATCCAACAAACAGATACATTCTAGGGCTGCAACAACTGCTTAAACGAATTTCAAACTTCAGTGTCAAAGTCTCTCCAAACTCAAAGTTTAGCTGCCATTTGCCCATTCATCACACACTAAAGAAGTCAGCTGGGGTGAGCAAGAGGAGTAGGAGTGGCAGTTGGCCATATATGGAAAGTATATGGGACTTTATGATATGTGATTCAGAGTGGTAGCCAAGGTAGTCTGTATCAGCAAAAACAATGAGGAATCCTTGTGGCACCTTAGAGACTAACAAATTTATTTGGACATAAGCTTTTGTGGGCTAGAACCCACTTCATCAGACGGATCATTATGATGTGAGTTGCTCTGAATGCAAGAGATCAGAATAGAATTCCACAACTGGGGGGAGCTGGAGAGCTACTGTATTTTTGGTTTTCAATAAATATGTTAACTACATGAGGGGTAGACATTTGTGTCAGGCAAGGGGGAGTGCAAAGAAACAGCCATATATTTTAGACCAATCCTTATAAATTACACCCACTCCAGGTTCAGTGCTATGTCAAAGATGAAGCAAGGATATTTTATTAACAACAGAGAAAAAGTAAGTATCTGGGTTTTCTGGAATGAAGGCGAGGTTGTTAACTGATGGGGTGTTTCTGAGTTCTGCTAACTATGAGCCTGATTCTGCCACCCTTACTCATGCTGAGCAGTCGTCCCTTTGAAATTAGTGAGTAAGGGTGACAGAACCTGCCCCTTCAGGTTTCCCAGGGTAGTGTTCATATTTGAAGTTTAAATAAATTACATAGACATTTAAGTCCCTTTCACATGCCACCACATGGTCCTATAATCCTTTCGGCTGTTTTTTTGTTTTTGTTTTGATTCGCTTATGTGTGCCATATGCACATTAACTCCAATGTAAAGCGCTGTAATAAATCACTTAATGCCTGCGTCAAGTTAGTTGTTGTTTTGGTGAATTGGGACCATAGTTTGTTCTGTAATAACCCAATAATGGACAGTACAGCCATAGACCACACTGTAATGTATATTGTAGGGAAATATGGTAATAGTCTGAAATGGCAATTCTCCTAAATAAATAGCACATCAACTTACTTAAACCTAATCATAAATGGGACAAATTGGACCCATGTGCAAACAGAAATCTGAGCAGAATGCAGGAGTTAAAGAACCCATTGTTTTCTAGCCTGACCCTGGGTAGAGAAAACCTTGTGTCAGGTTACATCTGTTAAAATGATTCTAATGCCAGCTCAGTATTTTAATTATAAATATATAAAACATTTAATAAGAAGACAGTCTGGGCTTACTAAGCCTTTAAAAAGCTCAATGTGGGTGGAGTAGGTAGAATGGTATTCCATGTGCCCCGGATAGAGTGCCAGCATATAATGATTGAATGTTTTCCTGTAATAAATTGAAAAAATCTGGTTTGTAAGAATGGATCCAAATCACTTGGCATTAGAAAGGTAATTTGTTACCTAGCTTCCTCTTGGAAACTAACTGATTCCAAGTTTGCTAGAACTTAGCAGGGGCTATAATGTCCAAAAAGAGAAAGAAAGGAACAACGAGGACATTTGTTGCTATGATCTTTAAAAAAAAAGAGAGAGAGAGAGAGAGAGAAGGTATTTGTTTCTCTCACTCTTTTTTTTTTTTTTTTTTTTTTAAGTTTCTCACTTATGGCTCCAAACGAGGTTCAGCAGCCAAAAAGAAAAAAAGAGGTTACTCAGGACAAAAGCCAGATCTATAGCCACCTTCTTTGTACCTTTCCAAATCTCAAGCCTGCTTAATTATGATTAATTGCCACATGGATAATCAGATACAGTTTCAAAAGGTTGGAGATGACAGTCCAAGGACACAAGGGAAGAAGGAAGGTTCGCCTTTGTTGCAAGAAAAAAAAATATCAGGTCCCTTCCTCAGCCCATAACCTTTACTTATTTTAACAATTCCAAATGGAATTAATACCATTGGTATATTGTTCCTGCTCCTGGGAATTGAACTTCAACTGTACAATTTCTGCAGCTGTCAGTTTTTTCAGGCCTCCTGTCAATAAAGCAATGTTGGGGTGCCCTTCTTCTTGAATGAAAGCAGCTTCAAGTTTCTGCTTTATGTCTGTGCTTTCTGGGTGGTGTGACATGATGAGAAAGTACAAAAAATAATAACAGCAGTTAAAAAGCTTCCACTCTTGCCTTAACTGGATCAAATGTAATAGACTTCAGTCTTTTCTCTTTATTTCCTTTGCTTGTTTTAGAAAACACTGTGAAAAGTGCAGGAGATTTTGTCTTGCCAGCTCTTTCCTCCATTTAAAATCCCTTTGGCTAAGTCAAGGATCACAGTATGTCATTTCCAGCCTAACAGAAGTGTTGGGCCTCGTTCAGCTCCTATTACTAGGAGGCAAATCCCTAGGTTCCAGGCGCCAGTGTTTCTGCTTTTGGCTCCCTTCCCAGTATTGTTTCCTTCATTACATTCCAGAGTGCCTCTCAGCCAGTTAATGTTTGCACTGGGAGGTCCAAATATCCAGCAATCAGCACTGAACTTTTTGCTTTTTGTTGAGAATTGCAGGTTTCAAATGCAATCACTGGCTTTAAAGAAAAACTTACAGGTGAACACAAAAGCACTAATTTCTGTTTCATTCACAAACAGTAATATTTGTTTCAGTTTCACCATGTGCACTTGTAAAACAGTTTTAGAAGTGTTCTGGCTTTTAAAGATCTTATAGTGGCTAGAATTGTTTTACCAATTTTGGAGTCATAATTTTCCCCTCCTAAATGCTACAGCTATATTTCAGCCTAAGAATTGTTACAGTCATATATTATGTGCAGCTGTTATCATTGATAGTACTACAGCATGTGCTCTTTCATTTAAAAAAACAGCAATACAAAAGAGGATAAACTAATCGGAATCAGGTTAAAGGTCATGACATCTAAGGGCTCAATTCTGTCATCCGCATACATAAACAATAATTCCTTACTCCTTGTGGCAGATTTGGGTCCTAAATTTACATCCATACCATTTATTTAGTAAATTTAAGTTTTCTCAACATTATTTAGGGCAAAGGTTCTCAATCCTTTTCTTTCTGAGGCGCCCACAACATGCTATAAAAACTCCACGGCCCACCTGTTCCACAACAACTGTTTTTCTGCATATGAAAGGCAGGGCCAGTGTTAGGGGGTAGCAAGCAGAGCAGTTACCTGGGGCCCCATGCTACAGTGACTCCTGTGAAGTTAAGTTGCTCAGGCTTTGGCTTCAGCCGTGGGTGGCGGGGCTTGGAACCCCAAGCTTCAGCCCCATGCGGTGGGACTTTCTGCCCTGGTCCTGCTTGGCGAACCCCTGAAACCTGCTTGGGACCTCACAGTGGGTCCCGGGCCCCTGGTTGAGGACCACTGATTTAGGATACAGTCCTTGATATTAATCGTCATGGAGTAAAGTATTTGAATGCACTGGGAAAATCAATGTTGTGAATTTCAACTAATATGCCGAGATACCAAAGGTATTTAGGCAGCTAACTCCAGTGGAAGATAGGCACCTAAATACCTTTTGGGATCTGGGCCATAATGACTTGGATGCATGATTTCAATTCCATAAGAAGCTCAGCTTGGGCCCAATCCTGAAACTTACTGGGCAGCTCCTGTAGGATGTTGAGCACTCTCATTTCCCAATGACTTCCAAATCAATGGCCCTGGATGTCTCAAGTTGGGCATTCAGGCACGGAAGCATCCACAATGAGTAGTCACTTTTGAAAATATAGGCCTCTTCCTCGTGCCATCAAACTTCCAATAAAAACAATGGGAAAGCTTTGTGTGTATTGACAAAGGATAGGGCCCATATATTATGAAGCTAAGATAGCATGAGATTTTACTGTACAAACCCTTTAAACTAAGGGCTACTTTCACCACAATTCATTTTCTCTGGAGTTTACTATGAAGTTTCAAGAAGGGTTTTCTATGAAATTTCCCTGTCTCAGCAACCATGGGACATAAGGCTGATTAAGTAACAAAAAAGTCCACCACACTTCCCTGTGGAACAAAATAATACAAGTTGGTAATTCCTCACTACCTTTCATATAGCCTACAGCTATACCGCAACCCATGACCGTATGTCATATGATTGGTGTCATGGTGTCCTATGGGTGCTAGCTCACAGTGATGATATCAGGTTCATGGAAGTGAATATGCTCATAGAAAATATTAATATTAACTCGGTCTAAATAACAACCCTGCTAAAGGAGATAAACCAAAAGATGAAACACAATGGATTCCAAGTTGCAATATGCTTTCATTTTTGTTAAGATCATAGGCATGTTACAGGTTATTGATAATGAGGCTAACATAAAGCAGAAATAATTTGATAGTATATAGGTCAGGAATGTGCCTAGGATATTCCCTTGGCAATGATCTGCCACCCCGCCGCAAATAGTCACAAGTATGATTTTCTGGCATAACAAATTGCTGGCAATGATTTTTTCTACCTTTCTATCAACAAAACAACAAGACACTCAACTATGCTTTTTCTGCTTATGCTAGTTCAATGCTATTCCTTTTCAATGCATATCTTTTTACAAGATAGGCCAAGCACAATACACTTTGCTTTATTCATACAGTACCCATTGCTTACCCTGTTTGACATCAATTTGCCTTAATGCAGAGTGCCTGAGCTCAGTACATTTAGGTGTAAAAAGCACAGGTAACATGAATAGCTTACAGAGCTTATACAGTCTCTTGGTGCACTCCAATTTAGACACTTACACAAATAAGATCCAGAATTTATTTTCTTCCCTTCAGGGTATCATTAATGGGACTAGAGGAGGCCATTTGGAAAACTTGTTCATTTCTGTGATCTTCCCCTCTGCCTAAAAGAATGATGTAAATGCTACACCTGCTTATAAACATACTTGAAATATTTTTGACACAAGGTTCAGACAGCTCCAGATCTACAGGATGCTTCTATACAGACTCCTGTGCTTCACATTCTGCTTTTTGCTCACTTAGTTCACACAGCACAGTATTCTTTTCAGCAGTCTATTTGATAATAAGGACACCAATTTGGACAGCACATAAACATGTTTAGGTCTTACTGAAGTCAAAAGGACTTAAGCTTAAAGTTAAGCACATTGTTAAGTGTCTTCCAGAATAGGCACCTAATAGAACAGCATGTACCTTCAAAATATAAGCATTACGAGTGTCTGACCTTGTTCCCCCTTACTCTCTACTGCCTGTTAGGGACAAGTCCCCACTTGAGCTGTAGACGCTACCAGTGAGAAGGGAAACTGGAGTTTCCCACTTAGCAAGTTCAAATGTACAGTAACTCTGGGGTGCCCTAAATCACATACAAACTTTTCAAATTGACATTGTGCCCCAGCCTCCCACAGCAACAGATATGACAAATATCAAAGGAAATGTCTTGGCTTTAGATTCTCATGTATAAACATCAAGAAATTGAGAACAATATATCAAGTAAGCTCTCTAAAGCAGATGTAAAGCTATATTAATTCACATGTATAGTGGCATCACTGATGATAACAAAGCATTTATAAATAATTAATTATTCTAACCACACTCCTGTAAAGTGAAAAGTTTCTACTAGTTTAAAGTGTTTATTAGTTCTAGCTGTATTCCCAATATTAATTATAGGTCACAGAAGAAATTTTTAAAGAGTTAGAATGGCTGTAGTAACAGGGAGCTGAGCTAGGCCAGATCAGACAAGATCAGCTATGGCTGTACTGGCAGGATGCAAAGCAGAAATGTCCAAAGAGGAAAGAGAACCTTGGACCCTTCTGGAGGTTCAGGCATCACTGGAGAGGACAGCTTTGGGTTTAAATGGGCTCTGACATAAATAAAAGAACATACCAATGACAAAGAATCAACAACCTCTTCTTTGTTGGCTTGTTGTTGTTTTTTAACAGAGATAGATGGAAGATGGCTCCTGCCATTCTATAAATATAATTCAAAATGCCCCACATCAATTCATAGTCTCTTCAGGTGGCTTGATAGAAAGCAAGGGTCAGAACTGGGGGAGTGAGGATGTAGTAGTATTGTTCCAAGCTCCACCCAGGTAAATCACCAAAATGAGATGCCACAAAGGAGATGTTAAATCAGAGCTCTGCTTGGCTCCCATTTGGTGGGGCTCCCCTAGTCTCATTGGGCTTGGCTCTGTGACTGAAGGTAAAAAAAAAGTGGTGGTATTTCCCAAATGTTACCCACTTGGGTCCCCAATATGAGATGTCACTCACAGTAAACGGTGCAGATCTGTGATCCTCCCTCCCCTCTTACATAAAAGAGTTAAATAGTTCACACTCAGATTTAAATAATCACCACTAGTCATCTGAGTTAACACCTCACAGATATAAATGGTGCAGTTCAAAACTCTTAGTGCTTTTGTTCCAGGCTCTCTGCAGACTCATGTAGACATTTCTGCATTGGTTACATTCAGTTCCCATTTTTGAGGGTTTCTTTGCAATGATAACAGGTAGAGACTTACTTTTTAAAAAATACGAAAGCTGATATTCTGGAGATGTAGGTAACAGCTTCAGAGAGATGCCAGTTCAGAATACGGGTGAGTACTAGCTGTTTGTGTTCTGCTGGAAAGAGACAAATCTTTATGTCAAGATGACGTGAGAGTTGGTTAATGCTGCCTCTGTTGTCTGTTATTAGTGGAAGAAGGAGAAATCACAAGCCTACTACAGCTGCCACTGATGTATGTACCGAGTCTTATAACTCTTGCGTCTACTTCCTTTTTGAAACCAAAGGACTCTTATTGCGGGAGCTTTGTAGCTGTTGATGGTAAAACGTCAAAGGCTAGTACTTTTTTCCCTTAACTAGTTAATCCTCCCTGTGGTTATAGTAATCACTAAGTTGTTATAGATTTTGTTGTCACTAGTAGCTTCATACCCATATTCCCTAAGCTGCCATCTTCATCCTCATCAGTTTCTCCATTCAGAATTATAATAAAACCGAAAACAATGTGCTCATATTTCCTCCAGTTCCAAAAACAAGAAAGAAAACAAAGAGCTAGCAGATGCTGATTTCCTCACTTAACTGCACATATTTTATAGTATTTGTCTGATTTTTTCCCAAGACACCCACCTGACCTCCCTTTCTCTCCAGTGTCTCCGAACTGCAGCCAGACACTGCTAATCATGTAAGATGCAGCCCATGAAAATAGACTGCAACTAAGTGAAATGTACCCTTTGACTTTAACGCCTTCACATGCACTATGAGGCTTAAGTTGTGTCTTTGCTAAATGGAATGCATTTTCATTGGCAAAAACTGTAGCAAATTATAGCTATGAAGATGAGACATTTTTCACTATTTCATGAAAGCAGCAAAAATAAAATAATGATTTCAATACAGAGTATGTACAAAACTGCGAGGTTTTTCCAAACATTTCTGGAGGAAATAAAATAGGAATATAATAATAATGCTTTTCATTTCCCTCTCAACTCAAAGTGTGTTACAAACTTTAATGAATTTAGGCCCACAACACTCCTCTGAGGTAGGCTATTATTTATCCCAAATGTTCTCAAACTTTTTCTTAGTGTGGATGATATTTTAGTGTGGAGATTGTCTTAAGACCACATTCTCTCCCATTCACGAGGGTGTGACATCCCTGTGGTAACTAAAACAATTGTCTTCATGGAAGAGTATTTAATGCATGTTTAGATGTTTTTTAATGTAATTTGGTAGCTGGAAATAAGCAAGAGGATCCAGCATAACAGAACCACGTAGCTCTTCTTGGATCACAAACATGTGCTTTGCAGGCCATCAATGATCCATGGCCAACGTTTAGCCATATTTACAGATGAAGAAACTGAAGGACAGAGCTAAAATGACTTGCCCATGGTCACACAGAAAGTCTGTAGCAGAGCTGGGAAAATAATTTATTTGGTTTCCCCATCTACAATGAGAAAAGTATGCATTTGTCAGTATAAACTTTTTTCTCCCCCCCTCATTAAGAAAAATAAAAACGAGAGAGAGAGAGAGAGAGAGAGAGAGAGAGAACACAAGGGATTCACTAAAAAGCTCCAGGAGCTACAATAAGATGGGTGCATAATTGGTTAGAAAACTGTTCCCAGAGAGTAGTTATCAGTGGTTGCCAGTCAAGCTGGAAGGGCATATCAAGTAGGGACACTCAGGGATGAGTTCTGGGTCCAGTTCTGTTCAATATCTTCATCAATGATTTAGATAATGGCATAGGGAGTACACTTATAAAATTTGCAAATGATACCAAGCTGGGAGGGGTTGCAAATGCTTTGGAGGAGAGGATTAAAATTCAAAATGATCTGGACAAACTGGAGAAATAGTCTGAAGTAAACAGGATGAAATTCAATTAGGACAAATGCAAAGTACTCTGCTTAGGAAGGAACCATCAGCTACACACATACAAAATGGGACATTACTGCCTTGGAAGGAGTACTGCAGAAAGGGATCTGGGGGTCAGAGTGGATCACAAGCTAACAATGAGTCAATAGTGTAACAGTTTTCCAAAAAAACCCAAACATCATTCTTGGATGTATTAGCAGGAACGTTGTAAGCAAGATACAAGAAGTAATTCTTCCGCTGTACTCCACGTTGATTAGCCTCAGCTGGAGTATTGTGACCAGTTATGGGTGCAACATTTCAGCAAGGATGTGGACAAATTGGAGAAAGTCCAGAAAAGAGCAATAAAAAGGATTAAAAGTCTAGAAAACATGACCTATGAGGGAAGGTTGAAAAAAAATGGGTTTGTTTAGTCTGGAGAAGAGAAGACTGAGGGTGGACATGATAACAGTTTTTAAGTACATAAAAGATTGTTACAAAGAGGAAGAAGAAAAATTGTTCTTGTTAACCTCTGAGGATAGGACAAGAAGCAATGGGCTTAAATTGCGGCAAGGTCAGGTTAGGCTGGACATTAGGAAAAACATCCTAACTGTCAGGGTGTTAAGCACTGGAATAAAGTGCCAAGGAGGGTCATGGAATCTCCAACACTGGAGATTTTTCTGAGCAGGTTAGACAAACACCTGTCAGAGATGGTCTAGGTAATACTTAGTCCTGCCATGAGTGCAGGGGACTGGACTAGAAGACCTCTCAAGGTCCCTTCCAGTCCTATGATTCTATGATTATAAGAACTCTCAACAATAAGAGTAAAGCTCACCTGTGCAGAGAACAGAACTTTCCCCAGAGGTGATCCAAAATTGTAGAATAACTCCGCCAGGAACTAAAAACATCACAAATCTCACTACTTTCCTCTCCAAGTGCCTTCTCTAATATAATCACATAGCAACAAGAACATTTAATAAATAAATAAATAAATAATAACAAAAATCCCTACCAAAATGAGACATTCCACTGCACATGCTTCTCGCTTTGGAGGAGCATGACAGAACACACATGACAGACGTGTAGTCCCCTTGCTGAAAGCACTACTGGAAGGCATTCACATACTACAGTGATAAGAATAGAATAAAAACTTACACAGAATAGAACAGAATAGAATACCTTTGCAGTATTTGGCTTCTGAACTGATCACAGAATAGCAACTGCCTCACAGCTGTCCCTGTAGCAGGTTGGGTGACTCCTTGAACCTTCACCCAAAATTCAAAGCAAACTAAAACTGAATGTTTTTTTAAGGTCCATTTTTTTTTCTTGTTTATTTTTAATGTTTTGCTCCTCTGTGCTTCCAGGCTCTGTCCAGAATCAGAAATAGTGCTGGAATTTTGTGAGAAATGATGTTATTGTATGATTTTCAGCCCAGTTTTACAAACCCAAATGTCCTAGATTGTTTGGATGAACTCCAGAATAAGCACCTGCAGTAAGAGGTTTGGTTTATCTGAACATTATGAATTTCCTTCAACAATAGTGATATCACTATAGAACAAAAATTTAGCACTGTAAAGATAATAATTTACATCACTGTAAAACTGCAGCAGGTAGATTTCTTCACTTGACACTTTATTAGTAATGAATAAAATAAATAATAAATAATAATAACAACAGTATATCAAGATTTGTTTCATGCTCCCAGTTCAGTTTATTTAATAAAGGGAAAGTAAAAGTGCTCTGAATATTAGTGATCTCCTGCTGAATCTCTACTAACAACATGTCTCTACTAACAACAAACTGGTTAGCTATAATATAGCTCTTTGTGGCCTGAGAAGCATGTGCACCTTATTTTTGATTGCCAAACTTCTAATTGCTAGTAAAAAATAAGGTAAATAATTTAAAAATCACCCAGTGTATTTTGTCATTTAAAAGGGTACACTCTACCTTGTGGCCACACCCAGGTTGAGTGAGAGACCCAATCAAACCAGCTGGTCATGTGGGGAAGGAGCTTCTCCTAAGCTTGCCATCATTCAGCCATGACAGTTAACAATCACTTTAAATCTTCAGAATAACATTTTCCATTATCAGCTTCTATTCCAGCACATATTTGTGTGTGTCAAAACTCACAATGTAAAACATTATTTAAGTATTAACAGCATGCTTGGCACTGTGCAAAACTCCAAAGATGGACAATGTAAAGCACACTGGGGAATCCAGAGGAAAGGTCTCTCTAAAGGGCCTTTATCCACTCAAATTAAAAATCTTTCATGTGAGTAGCCCCACAGTACTTAGTGTCTGTGGGCTTCACTTCCTTTGGTGAGGTCTGAGGCGAGATTTGAAAAAGAAGAGGGTAGCCACCTGGTGCATAGGGAGACAGTATAGAAGAAGGCATGAGGATGAGAGTGGAGAAGGATGATATGGATCTGGTAATGATCTAACTTACATCAATTTAGCAATATTGATTTCAGTGGGAGTTACTTCTGATATTCACTGATGTAATTGATATCAGAATGGATTCTACCATGTTGTCTTCAGGGTTATTTAGACGTTAGAGATTTTTTCCCCCTGTGCATTTTTACTCTCTATTTGTTTATTTCAGATATCGTGGGATATCCTGAAGAAAACTCCATATGGTCCTTCAGATATGAAAAATTTCTAGATATGAACAATCCTCTGTGGACTATGAAACTCTTTTTCAATCACTATGAATGACACGCAGACTGCAGTTGAAGTTTTCAGAGGAAAACTATTGCCCAGTGGATTAAAAAAAATAAAGGCTAATGGGATTTTCCTTAATGCTGAAGCCATTAACAGAGGTTTTATTCTCCACTAGATGTCACTACAGCTGTGTGAAATGTTTACAACAAACAACACAAAACTCCCCTAGTTTTGAGTTTTGTTACAAATTCAGAACTTGGACCAGGTTTTCATAAAAGGTCTGCTTTGTTCTGAGACCTCTGAAGGGAACCTGCACTGATTAATGCCTTTGTGTCAAAATCATACAAAAAACATGGCTTGGCATGTTTTTGAGGTCAAGGTAGATGAAAATCAGTAGTTTCAGATAACTTTTGCTTTGAGATTTTGGCATCATTTGGGGAACCCAAATGGGACTGGAGAAAATGTTTGCATAAGCATGGTTATTGTTTGGATGAGAAGAACAGGATGCTGTCGAGAGTGGTTTTGGTGACTCAGTGGGCTGCACTCTTCTTTCTGAGTCAGCAGTGACGCAATGTCTCAGGACAGTGTTGTAGATACTGTGCTGTAAAAATGTACCAGTTTTTCAATTTGACATAAAACTGAAATCCTGACAACCTATGGTCATTAAATATTCTATGGCTTTTTTCTTTCAAGAGTAGAGGTGTTAACCCAAGTGTCATACAGTAAATTGAATTCCTAGTTGGATTAATAGCAAATATTGACGGCCTAAATCCTCCTTGTAGTTCCAATAGGCTACAGGAATGTTCTTCAATTCCTGTCCAAGATTCAGAGTACTGAGATTATGTGGCCATGTATAGAATATGACAGCGTAATATGTCCTTTCACCAGCTTGCCACCTACATCCCTTTTAGTGCCAAATAAATCCTTCAAAATACTGCTATCTTCAGCTCTTGAATTCCATTTGCCTCTTTGCCTTCCTCCTCCATTGTTTTCCTTTGTCCTGTGGTTTCTTCAGGTGAAGTGACAATTTCCTGGGCCTGTTCTTGTGCTGATGCTTTTCAAAGGACAGCAATGAAAGGGAGACCCTTCTAGAATTAGGAAAGTAGCCATAAAAAGAACATTTAGCAACCTGCCAGCACTAATTCTTAGAAGTCATTGGGGGTTTCTGAGTTAAGTTTTACTATCCATACTGGAGACAAGGAAGGCATGGGGCAGCTTCTTAACAGCAA
Organism: Natator depressus; assembly: GCF_965152275.1. NCBI lineage: Eukaryota > Metazoa > Chordata > Testudines > Cheloniidae > Natator > Natator depressus. The sequence goes on along the minus strand of NC_134240.1, from coordinate 99,855,961 downwards.
CCCTCCTGTGGATCTGAGGAAGCCTGTAGGAGGTGAGACAGTACATGGCTGGAAATTTGTGGTAACCGGGGCAGTCAGCAGCATAAGAAGCCACAGTAATTGAGGAGAAAGGGAGATGTTTGCAGGAGACAATGTGGCCAGACCAAAACTCTGCTCCCATTAATTATTGTACTTCCTTGTATGCCACATAATTCATTGCAGCTCTGCCACATAAACTGGGAGATTTGGGAGAATACATGACGGGCTTATCCACTGTATAATACAGCAGGTTGTGAGTAGTGTTGCTATAGGTTGTTAAAGATCTGCCATACTCCCCTGAGAGGTTAAGTTTAGTGATGACTTAGGCAATTCACATATATCTGTTATATAAGGACAAATTCCATCCATCTTACCCATGCAAGTTCAAGTGCAACTGAATATGTGAAACTTACATTATCCATATTTCGTATCTGGTCTTGTATCCAAAGTTTGTATCAAAATTGAGAGCTGTTTTTCTAGAAGTCCAATCTTACGAATGTTTCAGATCTTCCTTGGGATCTGTATAAAATCAGATATTGCCTGTAGTCTCACTGAAGTCAATGGGACTACTCAGCTAGTGAAGCATACAGGATTTGGCCCAAAGTTTGTAAAGTCAATGATGAAAGGCTCTACACATATTATCACTGGGACATACACAGAAAAGAGACAGAGAGAGAAATTACATCAGTAAATAAACATGATATATGATGTGAGGTCAGACTATATTGCTCTGCATACATAATATTTAAATTTTACCCTATATACTGAATATGTGCAATGTGAATTACATTTTCAAATGATGGGATTCTAGGGACATATGGCAGAATATTACTGATTTGAGCTTGATTATTATTCATATTCATTATCAGCCTATTCTCTGAACATGGGCTATGTCTACTAAAGCTTTGTCTGTTCTTATGTAGCATGCACATTAAAGACATATGTTCATTTATATACTGTAGCATCTGGATTGAGGATTATGCCATCCCTTAAACCAGCAAACATTCAGAAGCTCCTTGTTCAGTAAATTTAAGAAAATGAATTGAAGCTTCTCACCTATTTTAATATGTGCTCTGTAGACATTTTACAGTTTTTTATGGTTTAATTAAAACCTCATGGCAATAGTATGTTTCTTTCTTACCACTATGCCAGTGGTCAGAAAAATTATGGGGCTTCACATACCCTGTATATCATTAATTGTTCTATTCAAGATAAAATAATAGTGATATTTTATTATAAACATTGCACAGTGAAAAATACTCCCCCTTCCCCCCTGCATCTCAGGGGAGTGGAATGTTTCATCAGACTAGCAGAGAAATGACAACCGCTGGGCTCCTCAGAGGAAGATGGGAGGGATGGACAGGGCTGGCTGCACTGAGGTCTTCCCCTCTCTTTCTCTGTCCAAAATGGAGGTAGAGATTGTGTGTGCCTGAGTGAGGAGGAGAACCAAAGAGGAGGACAAAATTCTCTGTTTCTCTTTTTTAGCCATTGGCCAGTCTGTGGCAAGGGGGAAGGGAAAGCTCACAGTCTCTCATGACCCTCCCCTTCTTGTCTGTGGAGCCCTGAGGGCAAGCAGCAGGCATTCTGCTGTGGTTGCTGCCCCACCTGCATGCCCTATAATGGAGGTATAGTTTGAACTGCATTTCCAAGATGTTGTGGGTCTGACCAATGGTTAGTTTTGGGGATCAGAAAGGATTTTTTCCTTCACGGCAAGATGGACACTGCACTGGATCCCAAATACAGTAAATGCCTGATATGGGGAGTTTGTTCCTCCCATTAAAACAAAAGTTAATAAATTTGTGGCCTTCCTATTACATTCCATTCCCTTGCAATCCATCCCCCTGCATGCCCATCTCCCTGTTTCATTCTCCTGCATGTCCTGACCAATAAAAGGTTTTTCCTCCCATTCTTCTTACTGCCTCCCTGCCTCAAAAGTGCAGAAGGCTCAAAATTAAGAGAAGTACTGTCAGAGTATATTCAGTGCAGGACAATATTGAAGAAGGTTATAAGTATGTTAGGATAAGGGCACCATAATTATGTGAAGAAGTCTGGAGAGAAAAGATTACATTGTTCTGACAACAACAATTTTCAGACATTTAGACCTTTAATATCATTAATTTAAAGTGTGAGATTAAATATTTTATGCAAATATTAGACAACAGCAAAGAGCTCAGCATACTAGGATTTAAAACAAATTGAAAGCATGCAAGACATATTCATTTCTTAAGCAGTTTAGTTAAAAAATCTGTATTGTCTCTATTAGGATTAACTGACAGTAACTCTTTGTGTTCAAATGGATTTAACTTCACTGTGGTTTGTTTTCCAGATATCATTGTCCTCCAATAATCATGGATAAAGGGAAATGTAAAGGGACAGATGAAGTAAAATATATATCTTCACATGATAAACACAGAATTATGTTTAAATTTCATTACCAAATGGGATTTCAGCTTCATATACCATGCCTAATCCTGGACTATAAAAGATGTATAAAACCTCTTGACAAATATAACAGACTTTGTGGAAGTTGCATATATTGATTAAAACATCAAGTGGTTACATACAAACCAATAATGAATTACTTCTTGTTGAAGATAAAACTTTGTGATATTTAAAATTACAGACTTGAAAGTAAGTAAAATTATCCCTAATTATGCAGAAGGGAGCAACACCTTAGCAATAAACAAGATAAGCACCTCAAACAGCACTAATAATTTTAATTAACGTTTTCTAGTTTCCTTTCACCTCCTTTCAAGGTCATTTACTACCTTCTTCTAGTACAATATTACAGCACAATGGTAAAAACTTACATTCCATTACTAATCGCTTTCATAATCCAAAAAATTATTTTCCAGGCCAGATTTTTTGTAAAAAATTACTATGTGCAAAAGCAAATATTGTATTTTGTAAAACTATTGGCAAGGATTCCATATTCAATTGCAATGAAAGGCCTAGTTTTAACTGCGTGGGTTCAGCTGGTCATTTGGGGTCTGATTTTGTAGACCTTAAGCAAAATTTCCCTGGCATTTTTGCCTGAGTAAAAACTGCAGGAGTAGGCCGTTTATTAAAGAGGAAGGAGTCAGTTTAAAAATCAGAAAATATGTCTGAACTGCTAAATATTCAGGTTCTAATCCAAGTTCAAAAGAGTTCTAAACTATAAACAGTGAAAATGAAAATTGGGCATAATATAATAATCTACACAATATTTTTTCTCTGTTGAGTACCAACTAATAAATGTGCATGTTCAAGATTTATTATTTTGTTAAATTGTTTTTTTCTTTTTTTTATTAGAAACTTGGTAAGAAAAGGGCTTTGTTATATCAGTGGGTTTGTTCCATGCCACAAATTTAATGCACGAGGTCACTTGGAATATAATGTGTAGTGAAAGAATCTCATTAGGCTAAAATGAATGTAAAATGTGTCAATTTGATCCAAATGAGAACTGTAGTAAAACCATGTTTGATGTTCATGTGCAATAAATCTTTAACATTTGTCTGTAAAGTATTAGAGAACCCATAGGGAAATCTGTATTTGTGATAGCTGCACATTTTCAATGATTTTTTTTCTATAATCCTTTGTTGACATTTAGCATATGGTAACAGAAAGTAAGATCCTAAAATGAGAGTTATTATTTTTCTAAGATAAACAAAATGGACAAGTTGCATATAGCTACTGAATTTTTTAAAAAGACAAAAACCATCAAAATGAACTGTTAGCGTACTTTTAAAAAGATAATACTGGTGACTCTTCTGTCCACTTGCAAGTAGTAAAGTATCAAATTAAAGATACCTTACTTGTATGTCAATCAATTCAGCTTCAAAACATTTCATGACCATACCCTGCCAGTTCATTTTTATTTTGATATATTCATATTGTTAATTACTGTTGTATTTCAATTTTCTCTCTAGTATTTTTGTTCGTTCATAATAGCTTTATGGTTCAGTGGACCGAACTGACTAAAATGAAAGATTTCCAAGATTTCTTCTGGGAGTAATTTACAAAAGACCACAATTTTTTAATTGCTCCTGATGTTTAGTTCTGGATATCTGAAAGAAGAGAAATCAACTGAATTCTTTTAGTTGCCACACCAACTGTATCAGATTCTTTATCTTTCTTGATTGTATCATTTTGGAGCCTTAAATCCATATTTTAGAGCTCTGATTGCTCTAACAGCACATAGTGTGGTGTTTACATTTCTGCACCTCATGCTCTCTTTTGCAAGAGAATTACTGGGTATATATGTCCTTTGAGGAGGCTCAAAGAATAATGGGTGAAATGTCAGAAACAATTAAGAAAAAGATATTAACTTTTGTTGGACAACTGAAGTTGAAGTTCCATAAGCTTGCAATAATATGGCTCCTAATTATCACAAAGTTTAAAAAAACAAAACAAAAAAACCCACAACCTTACAACACTTGCATGCCAGAGGTTGCAACACTGTTCTTGGCAGGAAAACTGAAAATATTCTAGCATGGGAAAAATCTTCAAGAGAACATGCCTCCTTGCTAATTTACATTTTACATAAATATGCAATATGTGGCAAAGCAACATCATGTTAATGTATCGTTTTTCTAAAGACCATAAAAGACTTTACAAACCCAGTATGAATACTCTTTGGGAAGTTTGTACCATATCACTATGAGTGTACAGTAACAAGCCATTCCTTTTTTTTCTTTACAGACCAGCCATTTTTATAGAATTTGTCCATCTAATTATTGCTGTATGGGTCTTTATCAATAAATGTGGTGTTCTAAGTAGAGTTTTCCTTGGCTTGCAGCCTCCCTACAAAACCACTGCATACTTGACAGTTTGCCCTAGTTAAAAATTCTTTGCTCAGAAAAAGCACAGAGAATGAAACAGTATCTGGTGTTGTAAAATCTTGACCAGATTTTGAAATATTGCCTAACCCCCCGTCAGCCAGAAGGTGATTTCTCCAGGTCAAGGTTTCAGGGTTGCGGGGTGGGGGGGGGGGAGTGATAGAAAATGTAGGGCAAAAGCTTAGTCTGCACTATATCTGCTTCATGAATATATAGTCACTATTAGTATACACTGCATTCCATTCCTCTATATTTTGACAGTACATTACTTTCATGCATGTTAAGTATAGGAATGGCAGCACAGAAAAATTATATCTGCCTCTTAATGTATTTATATTTGAGGATTATCAATTAACTAATACTCCTAGGGAAAAGTATATTCAGGGGTAACCTAGTAAATTATTTCTTCAATACTACTACTAATTATAATAATAATATGTAGCTCTTATAACACTCTTCATCAATACATCTCAAAATGCTTTACAAAGGAGGCCAGTGTGATTATCCCCATTTTACAGATAGGGACACTGAGGCACAGAATATAGAAGTGACTTGCCCAAGGTCACACACAGCAGACTAGTGGCAGAGCTGGGATTAAAACTCAGGCCTTCATCCACTAGGCCACATCGTTCTACTTTAGTTCAGTGGCATTCGTCATAATTGGTATACAATATAAACTCTTAGATACATTTTGATACTGGAAACAGGATTTCCAAAGTTTCATGAGAGAGGTTATTTATATAGCATTTCTGTCAGGAACAAAAGTAGAAAGTATCAGTCATTATGCCAAAATGCCTTTACTCCTAACATTTCCAGTCCAATTTTGCAGACTAAAGAGATACAGCTAAACATATAAACATTTGAAGTTTTCTGAACTGAACCTGAATAATCTGAAGTTCCTCTATTGCCAAGGTTCTGATTTAGCAAAGCACCTAAGTGTGCGCTAACTATGCACATGCTTAAAATCCCATTGAAGTTAAACACATGGATCCTTTTCTGGATCAGAGTCCAAGATCTTAGCAGGATTCAAATAGCTTTTTATATTGATAACAAGAAGATTAAATTATAATAGAATTTTTTTTTAACAAAAAATAGAAGTTGTGGAAGGGATATATACCCCATGTTAGGGGGATAATTCAAGCTCTGTCTATTGGGGTTAGTAGGAAACTTTCCTTAAAGGCAAGTTATTCCAGAGCTACCTATTGCAGGGTTTCTCACATCTTCCTTTGAAGCAGCTGGTATTGGCTACTGTGTACAAACAGGATACTGGAACCAACTTGATTCACTCTCACTATGTAATTCATATGTTCCTAATTAGGATGGATATTATTTAAAAAAAGAAACTTTAAAGCTGAAGCTACTATATGTTAAGCAGAAAATAATAAAATGTAAATTAATATCTACAAAGCATTGTTGGTTAAAAACAAACAGACAAATGAAAAACAGATATAGCGCCCTGGGTGTTACCATGATGACAAAGTCATAGATTTGTATTACAGGTCTCAACATTTTCAGCTGAGGTAAGCAAAGGCTCTGAAAATGTTTTCTGACAAATCTTTTAAGAAACTCCTTCTATTTTCCTTGATTTAATTCGTGTGTGTTAATTTTTTGGAAACCAGGTATCATTCTTCACCTCTTCAAATGGCCAGAAAAACAAATGGGATCAGAAATTTTGAAGCATTGTATTTTCTTTTTTAGATAGTTAGTTTTGCTCAAAGCTGGCAAGGTTTGTGGAAAAACCAAGCAAAACTTGTAGGTTGCAGTTTCAGGTGCACTTTGTTGGTTTATAATCAGATTTTCCTTTGGTTTTATGGGTTAGATTGAGGGGGTTGGGAGATGTCGACTGTGAAAGAGGAGTTGTCGTCCTTCTGAAAGACTGTGAGGAGAGAGACTAAACAGGAAGATAGCAAAATATAGAGTAAAAGATTTAAAAGTTCCATTACAGAAAGAAAAGCACACCTATATCTCTTTCTGTTAGATTTATTGCTGTGTAAGGAGGGTTTTTTTTTCAGGTATTGGGTCAGATTCAGTGTAGGGAGGACTCTGGCATGTGAATCAAAATACAAACTGGTGTTGGGCCCAGAGAGAACAAATTCTGCTGTGAGAAGGTTAAGGCACAGAGCATTAGCAGTTTTCTAAAAGTAAATGGCATTGGAGAAGAGGCATGGTAATGGCTGAATGCTCTGATTCCACAAATCCCCTTCACCAGCCTTTGCTGAGAAAGGCTTATATGCGGCATCAGCAATAATTAAAACTGCCTCCACTAAGTACAGTCAAAACTTTCTAACACTGCTGCCATCCTCCCTTTGGGATGAATTCCACCTGAGCACAAAAAGCCCCTAATGTACACTTCCCTGCACCAACATGAGTGAATCTGGACCATTGTTTCCAATATTCCTGTGGGTGGTTCTTTCATGATGGCCTCACTTTCTTCCTCTCAGTTTCTTTCACTGCCTTTCACCTGGTGATCCTGATGAACTCAAAGAATGTATACAACAGAGCACCAGTAATTTAGTACTATAATTTTATGGGTATTTTGAAGTTCCTGAGCATTATTATTTTACAAAATGCTTTTCACTCTCTTTTCTACTTGGTTTACTTCCTCTCTATGTTCTTCTCTTGCATTATAGGTAAAATGTATATCTTGGCTGCCTTTTCATCTTTTGTACATTCAGTTAAATATTGCACTATATATTTTGAGGCCCCACATTAAAATTTTATTATGTTTTTCTATTTATTTTTTGGCCCAGACTGTGAGGCCTCTCAGGTCTGGGCCTGATGTAGTTTTTTGGGCTTGTGGGTACAAAGAGGGACAAAAATGAGGTTGTGGACAGAATGTTGTCTTTGGAGACATTTGCAGTTTTTGGGAAACGACTCTGCTCTGATTTATATTGGTGTAAATCAGGAATGGTTCCATTGATACAGCTGGAATTATTGTGCTGTAAAACCAGTGTAAAGTAGGATCAGAATAAGGACCATTATTTGTGTTTCTATCCAAATTTTAGACCATTAGTCAAAAACTGGATATAAATATCAGCTTGCATGCAGGGGACCCTAGGTAACACATTCTGGTGCACACTAGCTGTGGCTGGTGCACTGCAGGCACTTTCCTGTTTATGATTTAACTCTGAGCTGTTGACTATCCTCTCTAAAGATAAGAGCTACTATAACTCAGCTCCGGGTTTCTTTTTTGACTAATGATGGCTAGCCGTACCAAAGCTTCAAACTGCTGCTTATGAGTCCTACTATCTACTAGTAACAGAGCTGAGAGCACCAGACTCATTTTCTGGGATGTAAGAAGACTTGCAGAAAGCTCATTGTCTGAGTGAAAGATATTTTAACCAGTTACATTTCCACTTCGAAATACTACTTAATATAAATTATACAAAAGATGGGTTTTAGCACTGGTCACTCCCTTTTTAAAGAGATCTGTTTGCTGGTCTGTTTAGTGAATTGTTGGACACATCCTAATTCTACATGTGTGTCCACATCACAGTAAATCTACTTTTACAATTGCTGTGCCATCCACAGCCTCAGAAACAACTCTGACATCATAATCAAAAAGGCTGACAGAGGAGGTGCTGTTGTCATCATGAATAGGTCAGAATATGAACAAGAGGCTGCTCGGCAGCTCTCCAACACCACTTTCTACAAGCCATTACCCTCTGATCCCACTGAGAGTTACCAAAAGAAACTACAGCATTTGCTCAAGAAACTCCCTAAAAAAGCACAAGATCAAATCCGCACAGACACACCCTGGAACCCCGACCTGGGATATTCTATCTACTACCCAAGATCCATAAACCTGGAAACCCTGGGCGCCCCATCATCTCAGGCATTGGCACCCTGACAGCAGGATTGTCTGGCTATGTAGACTCCCTCCTCAGGCCCTACGCTACCAGCACTCCCAGCTACCTTCGAGACACCACTGACTTCCTGAGGAAACTACAATCCATCGGTGATCTTCCTGATAACACCATCCTGGCCACTATGGATGTAGAAGCCCTCTACACCAACATTCCACACAAAGATGGACTACAAGCCGTCAAGAACACTATCCCAGATAATGTCACGGCTAACCTGGTGGCTGAACTTTGTGACTTTGTCCTTACCCATAACTATTTTACATTTGGGGACAATGTATACCTTCAGATCAGCGGCACTGCTATGGGTACCCGCATGGCCCCACAGTATGCCAACATTTTTATGGCTGACTTAGAACAACGCTTCCTCAGCTCTCGTCCCCTAACGCCCCTACTCTACTTGCGCTATATTGATGACATCTTCATCATCTGGACCCATGGAAAAGAAGCCCTTGAGGAATTCCACCATGATTTCAACAATTTCCATCCCACCATCAACCTCAGCCTGGTCCAGTCCACACAAGAGATCCACTTCCTGGACACTACAGTGCTAATAAACGATGGTCACATAAACACCACCCTGTACTGGAAACCTACTGACCGCTATTCCTATCTACATGCCTCCAGCTTTCACCCTGACCACACCACATGATCCATCGTCTACAGCCAAGCTCTGCGATACAACCGCATTTGCTCCAACCCCTCAGACAGAGACAAACATCTACAAGATCTCTATCAAGCATTCTTACAACTACAATACCCACCTGCGGAAGTGAAGAAACAGATTGATAGAGCCAGAAGAGTTCCCAGAAGTCACCTACTACAGGACAGGCCTAACAAAGAAAATAACAGAACGCCACTAGCCGTCACCTTCAGCCCCCAACTAAAACCCCTCCAACGCATTATTAAGGATCTACAACCTATCCTGAAGGATGACCCAACACTCTCACAAATCTTGGGAGACAGGCCAGTCTTTGCCTACAGACAGCCCCCCAACCTGAAGCAAATACTCACCAGCAATCACATACCACACAACAGAATCACTAACCCAGGAACCTATCCTTGCAACAAAGCCCATTGCCAACTGTGCCCACATATCTATTCAGAGGACACCATCACAGGGCCTAGTAACATCAGCCACACTATCAGAGGCTCATTCATCTGCACATCCACCAATGTGATATATGCCATCATGTGCCAGCAATGCCCCTCTGCCATGTACATTGGTCAAACTGGACAGTCTCTACGTAAAAGAATAAATGGACACAAATCAGATGTCAAGAATTATAACATTCGTAAACCAGTCGGAGAACACTTCAATCTCTCTGGTCACGTGATTACAGACATGAAAGTTGCTATATTACAACAAAAAACTTCAAATCCAGACTCCAGCGAGAAACTGTTGAATTGGAATTCATTTGCAAATTGGATACAATGAACTTAGGCTTGAATAGAGACTGGGAGTGGCTAAATCATTATGCAAGGTAACCTATTTCCCCTTGTTTTTTCCTACCCCCTCCCCTCCTCAGACGTTCTTGTTAAACCCTGGATTTGTGCTGGAAATGGCCCACCTTGATTATCATACACATTGTAAGGAGAGTGGTCACTTTAGATAAGCTATTACCAGCAGGAGAGTGGGTGTGTGTGTGGGGGGGGGGTTGAGAAAACCTGGATTTGTGCTGGAAATGGCCCACCTTGATTATCATACACATTGTAAGGAGAGTGGCCACTTTAGATAAGCTATTACCAGCAGGAGAGTGGGGTGGGAGGAGGTATTTTTTCATGCTTTGTGTGTATATAAAAAGATCTTCTACACTTTCCACAGTATGCATCCGATGAAGTGAGCTGTAGCTCACGAAAGCTTATGCTCAAATAAATTGGTTAGTCTCTAAGCCCCTGGTCTACACTAGGACTTTAGGTCGAATTTAGCAGCATTAAATCGATGTAAACCTGCACCCGTCCACACGATGAAGCCCTTTATTTCGACTTAAAGGGCTCTCAAAATCGGTTTCCTTACTCCACCCCTGACAAGTGGATTAGCGCTTAAATCGGCCTTGCCGGGTCGAATTTGGGGTACTGTGGACACAATTTGACGGTATTGGCCTCCGGGAGCTATCCCAGAGTGCTCCATTTTGACCGCTCTGGACAGCACTCTCAACTCAGATGCACTGGCCAGGTAGACAGGAAAAGAACCGCAAACTTTTGAATCTCATTTCCTGTTTGGCCAGCGTGGCAAGCTGCAGGTGACCATGCAGAGCTCATCAGCAGAGGTGACCATGATGGAGTCTCAGAATCGCAAAAGAGCTCCAGCATGGACCGAACGGGAGGTACGGGATCTGATCGCTGTATGGGGAGAGGAATCCGTGCTATCAGAACTCCGTTCCAGTTTTCAAAATGCCAAAACCTTTGTCAAAATCTCCCAGGGCATGAAGGACAGAGGCCATAACAGGGACCCGAAGCAGTGCCGCGTGAAACTGAAGGAGCTGAGGCAAGCCTACCAGAAAACCAGAGAGGCGAACGGCCGCTCCGGGTCAGAGCCCCAAACATGCCGCTTCTATGATGAGCTGCATGCCATTTTAGGGGGTTCAGCCACCACTACCCCAGCCGTGTTGTTTGACTCCTTCAATGGAGATGGAGGCAATACGGAAGCAGGTTTTGGGGACGAAGAAGATGATGATGATGACGAGGTTGTAGACAGCTCACAGCAAGCAAGCAGAGAAACCGGTTTTCCCGACAGCCAGGAACTATTTCTCACCCTGGACCTGGAGCCAGTACCCCCTGAACCCACCCAAGGCTGCCTCCTGGACCCAGCAGGCGGAGAAGGGACCTCCGGTGAGTGTACCTTTTAAAATACTATACATGGTTTAAAAGCAAGCATGTGAAAGGATTACTTTGCCCTGGCATTCGCGGCTCTCCTGGATATACTCCCAAAGCCTTTGCAAAAGGTTTCTGGGGAGGGCAGACTTATTGCGTCCTTCATGGTAGGACACTTTACCACTCCAGGCCAGTAACACGTACTCGGGAATCATTGTACAACAAAGCATTGCAGTGTATGTTTGCTGGCGTTCAAGCAACATCCGTTCTTTATCTCTCTGTGTTATCCTCAGGAGAGTGAGATATAATCCATGGTCACCTGGTTGAAATAGGGTGCTTTTCTTCAGGGGACACTCAGAGGAGCCCATTCCTGCTGGGCTGTTTGCCTGCGGCTGAACAGAAATGTTCCCCGCTGTTAGCCACAGGGAGGGGGGAGGGTTGAGGGGGTACCCACGCGGTGGGGGGAGGCAAAATGCGACCTTGTAACGAAAGCACATGTGCTATGTATGTAATGTTAACAGCAAGGTTTACCCTGAAAGAGTGTAGCCAGTGTTTTATAAAATGTGTCTTTTTAAATACCGCTGTCCCTTTTTTTTTCTCCACCAGCTGCATGTGTTTCAATGATCACAGGATCTTCTCCTTCCCAGAGGCTAGTGAAGATTAGAAAGAAAAAAAAACGCACTCGAGATGAAATGTTCTCCGAGCTCATGCTGTCCTCCCACACTGACAGAGCACAGACGAATGCGTGGAGGCAAATAATGTCAGACTGCAAGAAAGCACAAAATGACCAGGAGGAGAGGTGGCGGGCTGAAGAGAGTAAGTGGCGGGCTGAAGAGAGTAAGTGGCGGGCTGAAGAGAGGGCTGAAGCTCGAATGTGGCGGCAGCGTGATGAGAGGAGGCAGGATTCAATGCTGAGGCTGCTGGAGGACCAAACCAGTATGCTCCAGTGTATGGTTGAGCTGCAGCAAAGGCAGCTGGAGCACAGACTGCCACTACAGCCCCTGTGTAACCAACCACCCTCCTCCCCAAGTTCCATAGCCTCCACACCCAGACGCCCAAGAACGCGGTGGGGGGGCCTCCAGCCAACCAGCCACTCCACCACAGAGGATTGCCCAAAAAAAAGAAGGCTGTCATTCAATAAATTTTAAAGTTGTAAACTTTTAAAGTGCTGTGTGGCATTTTCCTTCCCTCCTCCACCACCCCTCCTGGGCTACCTTGGTAGTCATCCCCCTGTTTGTGTGATGAATGAATAAAGAATGCATGAATGTGAAGCAACAATGACTTTATTGCCTCTGCAAGCGGTGATCAAAGGGAGGAGGGGAGGGTGGTTAGCTTACAGGGAAGTAGAGTGAACCAAGGGGCGGGGGGTTTCATCAAGGAGAAACAAACAGAACTTTCACACCGTAGCCTGGCCAGTCATGAAACTGGTTTTCAAAGCCTCTCTGATGCGTACCGCGCCCTCCTGTGCTCTTCTAACCGCCCTGGTGTCTGGCTGCGCGTAACCAGCAGCCAGGCGATTTGCCTCAACCTCCCACCCCGCCATAAACGTCTCCCCCTTACTCTCACAGATATTGTGGAGCACACAGCAAGCAGTAATAACAGTGGGAATATTGGTTTCGCTGAGGTCTAAGCGAGTCAGTAAACTGTGCCAGCGTGCCTTTAAACGTCCAAATGCACATTCTACCATCATTCTGCACTTGCTCCTCCTGTAGTTGAACAGCTCCTGACTACTGTCCAGGCTGCCTGTGTACGGCTTCATGAGCCATGGCATTAAGGGGTAGGCTGGGTCCCCAAGGATACATATAGGCATTTCAACATCACCAACAGTTATTTTCTGGTCTGGGAATAAAGTCCCTTCTTGAAACTTTTGAAACAGACCAGAGTTCCTGAAGATGCGAGCGTCATGTACCTTTCCCGGCCATCCCACGTTGATGTTGGTGAAACGTCCCTTGTGATCCACCAGAGCTTGCAGCACTATTGAAAAGTACCCCTTGCGGTTTATGTACTCGCCGGCTTGGTGCTCCGGTGCCAAGATAGGGATATGGGTTCCGTCTATGGCCCCACCACAGTTAGGGAATCCCATTGCAGCAAAGCCATCCACTATGACCTGCACATTTCCCAGGGTCACTACCCTTGATATCAGCAGATCTTTGATTGCGTGGGCTACTTGCATCACAGCAGCCCCCACAGTAGATTTGCTCACTCCAAATTGATTCCCAACTGACCGGTAGCTGTCTGGCGTTGCAAGCTTCCACAGGGCTATCGCCACTTGCTTCTCAACTGTGAGGGCTGCTCTCATCTTGGTATTCATGCACTTCAGGGCAGGGGAAAGCAAGTCACAAAGTTCCATGAAAGTGCCCTTACGCATGCGAAAGTTTTGCAGCCACTGGGAATCGTCCCAGACCTGCAACACTATGCGGTCCCACCAGTCTGTGCTTGTTTCCCGAGCCCAGAATCGGCGTTCCACAGCATGAACCTGCCCCATTAGCACCATGATGCATGCATTGGCAGGGCCCATGCTTTCAGAGAAATCTGTGTCCATGTCCTGATCACTCACGTGACCGCGCTGACGTCGCCTCCTCGCCCGGTAGCGCTTTGCCAGGTTCTGGTGCTGCATATACTGCTGGATAATGCGTGTGGTGTTTAATGTGCTCCTAATTGCCAAAGTGAGCTGAGCGGACTCCATGCTTGCCTTGGTATGGCGTCCGCACAGAAAAAAGGCGCGGAATGATTGTCTGCCGTTGCTCTGACGGAGGGAGGGGCGACTGATGACACGGCTTATAGGGTTGGCTTCAGGGGGCTAAAATCCACAAAGGGGGTGGCTTTACATCAAGGAGTAGTTCAGGCAGGACTTCACGGAGGGTTCCAATAAGAAATGGTGCACCTAAGTTATTGTTCTTATTGGAACAAGGAGGTTAGCCTGGCCTCTGATTGATACATGGCTAGATCTACCTCGCTGCACCTTCTCTGTGAGTGACTGCAGTGTGACCTAGAGGAATGAGTCCCCTAGACAGGGGAGAAGGCAAATGAGTACAAAACAAATCTGGTCCATTTCTTGTTTTGATCCACTCCATCTATCTTTTACATCTTTGGCTGGCAGCAGACGGTGCAGAAGGACATATTGCCTGCCTGCTCACCATAAGACGGTTCAATAGGACTGACTGCCGGACTTAAGAGAATGACCTGGTCAAGTCAGTAAAAATTTAGTCCCTGCGCCCATGTCTGCCCAGGCGCTCCTGATCGACCTCACACAGGCGACCAGGAGTACCTCGGACATGATGAGGACGGCTACCAGTCGTATTGTACCGTCTGCTGCCACAAGGCAATGGGTTGCTGCTACTGTGTAGCAATGCCGTACCGCGTCTACCAGCACCCAGGAGACATACGGTGACGGTTACCTGAGCGGTCTCCATGCTTGCGGTGGTATGGCGTCCGCACAGGTAACTCAGGAAAAAAGGCGCGAAACGATTGTCTGCCCTTGCTTTCACGGAGGGAGGGAGGGAGGGAAGGGGGAACTGACGATATGTACCCAGAACCACCCGCGACAATGTTTCAGCCCCATCAGGCATTGGGATCTCAACCCAGAATTCCAATGGGCAGCGGAGACTGCGGGAACTGTGGGATAGCTACCCACAGTGCAACGCTCTGGAAGTCGACTCTAGCCTCGGTACTGTGGAAGCACTCCGCCGAGTTAATGCACTTAATGCACTTCTGTGGGGACACACACACTCGCATATATAAAACCGATTTCTAAAAAACCGACTTCTATAAATTCGACCTTATTCCATAGTGTAGACATACCCTAAGGTGCCACAAGTACTCCTTTTCTTTGTGCCCTTGTTGGCAGTCTCAGCAGATTCTTCTGCAAGCAGACTGAACTATATTCCTGCCACGTCATGCTAGCACTGCCGAAACTCACATCTATGCCCTGCTTATATCTCGCCAGGACTGTGTAGCCTTCCCCCTTCTGATCTTCCCACCTCTCCAAAATATACAGCCTACGGCTGCTAAAATTATCTTCATTGCCTGCTGCTCTGATTATATCCTTCACCTCTGTTCACATTCCCCACCTGCCTGAGACCTTTACTGGCTTCTGACCTCAATCCTCACCAAGGTCCAACTTCCTCATCCTCACATTCTATGCCCCATGAAACTCTGCACCTTCATATGGTGCTGTTCTTTTCCCTCATTCATGCTTTCCCAGTGGCTCCCACTCCACTAACCCCTTTCTCTCTTTCTGCCATTCATGTCTCTGCCCCTTTCTCTATGCCAACCAATAGACTTCGAAATCACCAAAACTTTCCCACTCTTCCCTTTTAAGTTCCTACTAAAATTGGCCTGCCTTTCACTGCTAAACCTTAGATCCTCTGTTGCCATTCTAAATATAAAACACTGTCTTATGTTAAACTATATAAAAAATAAAAGAGAAAATCCCTGGACCCAGCATGAAGCAAGCCTAACTTGAACACAAAATTACATGACTGTGTCACACCCCATTTTCCCCTCCCTTTTGATTTTGTCTGTATATCATTTAACTTGTTCACTCTTCAGGGTAAGAAGTACACAGTATCTTATTACATATATGTAAAGCTCCATGCATATCTACAGCACTATATAAATAAAAATAATTATCATCACTAGAGGACTGCCCTCCAGGTTTCAATTCAGAAACCGTGGCTGTGGGGAAGCCTGTCCCACCGTTGACCACATTTTTCATGTTATATAGATAAAGAACGAAGTCCATTCCCTAGGGCTATCAATATTGCACCTTTTGAATACATTAAACTTCACTTTTCTATAAAATATAGGGCAAAATATTAAATGGGGTTATTTATATTTTTTGCATATGCATTTCATTTGTTATTTCAAATGTAATTTTAATCAGTTCAACATAAAAGTGTCTTAATATTTTCAATAATAGCACAGGTTACTTTAAATATTAAAATTCACATTAGGAATTCCCCTGTCTACGTATGCATTGCATTATTTGCATTATAGATTGTGGGCATGACTCAGTGCATGGTCTCTCTCTCTCTCTCTTTTTTTTTTTTACTCAGTTTAAATGCTCCTACTGCTGATTTGCAAACACATAGCAAATGCCAAAGTGATTAGTGATAAACAACGTCCTTACACTCCAAAATTAAAAGCTCCTAATTATCAACTTTAAATAAATCCTTATTGTATGGCAGAAATAATTTCTCATAAAGTGTTTCCAACATTCAGAGAATGCTTTTAGGACATACAGCATTAACATAATTTTTTCGACTGGGGTTCTCACAGGACATCTGATGAAGTCTCTACCCTTAATTTTAATTGCATAGGCTGCATTTTTAATTAAAAACTGTACAAATGGATTTTATGCCATGCCAAAAGAAATCCGAGTTCATTAGTTATAAAACCTTTTAAAAATTGATGTAAATATGTGAATTCTTTAAAAGTTTGAACTCAGAGTCCTCATTTTATGTTGAGTAGCCTTTTATCTAGAGAATAATGAAGCCAATATAAATTAAGATATTCTAAAGGGGTTTTGTCCCCCCTCCTTTTCTTTTTGCTGGGGTGGGAGGTAGAAAGGGTAGGGGTAAGCTCTTCATGTCATTATGCTCTTCCTTGTAGAATTAAATTCATTATAAATCTAAATACTGAAGAAAGTTAGAGGGCAAAAAACATTGACCCTTTCTTATAGGGTTATATAAATAAAAGTTCATATACCTTTTATTAATTCTTCATTTTAAAACACAATCACATAATCTCAAGACAATATAATTAATGGAAATCTGTCAACCTGTAATTTAAGAGGAAAACTCTGGACATTACTCATAGAAAAATATGTGCTGTATTGATTTTTATTTTAAAATCTGTGAACTATGAATTAAAATGCTTTTCCATAACTTGACCAGTCTTCAAATAACAAATGGGAAACTGTGAGAGGTTTATTTAACCTGACATATTACTAACCCTTTTAGTTTTGAAGGCCATCTACCTGAATGAGTGGGACCTTTCCTCCCTTGTGATTGCCAGTTTTGAGATTTCACATAATTTTTTTTTTCTGGTGGGTGATCCCCAAACTGATGTTTTCCATGGTTGAAGATAGTTGTGATGCATGAAAAATGCCAAAGAATGTTGGAAGATGTCAGCTTTCTGGGTTATAAATACATTTATGAAATTTCAGTACTTTTCCTCCTCCTTTTTTGGTATTAAGGTGATTACAAATGTTTGCCAACAAATTTTTCTGTTGTGATTGGTCACCTAAGTCACATGGTATCAGTGTCATGTCCTGACTAGCTGAGTTTGTTCTATGTAATAAGGAGGATTAGAAGAAGCTGTTTTGGCTCTTCTGGGAGTGTTCATTATCTCAAAAACAGTCCGAATGCAATTGCTGACAGCAACAGGAAGCAGCCCTCTGCTTCAGTTTAGGTGTGAAGACAAATCATGATTGCTGTTCAACCAATCTAAGATCATCTGTTCTTGAAGGGGTAGGGTAATTGCCTGCCTGCCTGCCTGCCAGCCACCTGAAGGAAAATATCAGAAGAGAGTAATTCACCAAAGATGCTAGAGTGGGAGTCAAAGGGAACTGATTCTTTCTTGAAAACAAGACACAACAGTGGTTCTCTGCCATTAGTTGATTGCCCTAAGACTTTTCAGGCATCTGGATCAGGGAATGGACATAGATTGTCCTGCCTTATTTTTTTCTTGCATATGTGAGCCATAAACTGAGCCCAAATAATTAGTCTCACATTGGTGTGGTGAAGTGATCTAGGTTGATTTCCATCACAATTACTCCCCTTCATAGTCAGCAGGACTGGCCTGCAGTTCCCCAGTCAAAGGCCAAATCCA
Source organism: Natator depressus (assembly GCF_965152275.1). NCBI lineage: Eukaryota > Metazoa > Chordata > Testudines > Cheloniidae > Natator > Natator depressus. The sequence goes on along the minus strand of NC_134240.1, from coordinate 99,837,615 downwards.
CTACTCTAATCCTTGACATATTTTTGCTGAGTTCAGTGTCCTGCAAATATTCCCAAGGAGAGTGCACCCTTCTCCAAAAAAACAAAACAAAAAGGAGTAAAGGTGACATTTCAACTAAGAGACTTTCTAGTAGGGATAGGCAATCCAACTTGGATGAAATAAAATTGACTTTATTGAAAATACAAATTAAACCTATGTTTGGAGGTCAAAAATTAAAACAAGTCAATATATTTTCCATTATTTTGGGTTTTTCTACCTCTCTGTACTTCTGAATTCTGGCTGTGAACAGCAATAGAGGTATTGAAATACCATATGAAAGACTGTTCTCATGGCATTTCTAATCTGACCAGAAGCAGAGAGTGCAAGAAATCTCACAAGAAAGCTTGTTCTCGTGTGTTTTCCACTGCAATTTGGCAAACCCCAGAAGTTCAGATAGTCGTATGGTCTTTGGATAAGCATATGATTTTTTTTAGGTGCATTCTCTAGTCCAGCCAAACCTCTGTACCTTTTGAGGTTCACCCATTACTACATCCGCCAAATCATGGACACAATATCCACAATATAGGGCTTCCCAAAAGAAGGCCCTGTTGTCAAATTATATTACCTGTTAATATATTGGTTTATTAAAAGTCTATTTTGAATACCTCTCATTATGCTATGTATGTAAGGACATTCTGAAAATGTAAATGATATAATTGTAACCAAGATATCTAATCTATATATTAGATCTAGCTACCTAGCTAATCTATCTAATATGTATACAAAGAGCAAGTAATCCAGTTTCCTTCCATGCAGAATAGCATCTATAAACAAAGGCAACAGGATTTATCTGGGGAAAACAAAAAGGGCAGGTGATTTTGAAAACTCTTGATCCATAGACACTGTGCAGTGTCTGAATTCATTTTCCTTGTGATAGTACTGCTCTTTGAATAAAACCACAATGTGTTTGCTAACCAGATTCCTAGCCTATTGTTTATATTAGCATACATATTTATGCCAGCTCCACTGTCTACCCAGAACTAAGTAAAAACATTTCTTTTACACAAAGTTTACACAAATGAAGAAAAATACCATGTAATTGATAGTTTTATGAGATTGAACGGTGTAATTTTTTTTAATATTATCCCCACTAGATCCAGTTTATTTGTACTCTTGAACAATGACTTCAGTTCCTTCCCAAAGAGAAATACTGGGAATCAGTTCATTATTTGGTCAACAGAAATCCCCAAGTGTCTAGACTTTCTAGATTTGTTTTGTTTTTATATATGTCTCATGGTTGTTCTTTGATTGATGTGCACATCTTAAGAAAATCAGAACCCCTGGTCAAGGGAGCTACCCAGTTTACACCCGCTGAAAATCTGGTCCATTAAGTTTTGCTGAAGACTTCATTCACTCCTAAAAGTTTAAGGAAAAATATCTGTTGTTTTACACTGCTGTCTCATGATCAGGATTCAGATTCAGAAAGTTCTACGTTCTGTTAAATAAATGCCACATTTCAAACCATAATTCTGCCCAGAGATGTGGCCACATTTCCGGCTTGGGTGAAATGATTTGCATTTGCCTTACAGGAGTGTTGGAAGACTTAGTTGGTTACAGTGCTTTGAGAACATTGAATGAAAGGTGTCATGGAGATACAAAGCATTATTAATTGCCAGATCCTGAGGTACATGCTCAGTTGGTACTTAGCCTTTGCTCAGACAAATTCCCATTGGATTTTTGCCTGGATGTGGACTAATGAAAACTGAGAAGGAAAATCAAGATTTGACCTGTAATTAATACACATTTTTATTTTATTATGTCTGGGATTAATATGAGGTGTTGTACTTTAAAATAGAAATGGATTAATCTATTTTGGAAAAGTTTGAGTACCAGTATGAGGGTCCTCCTTCACCCAGTAGGGTTGCCAACTCTTCAGGATTGTCCTGAAGTCCCCAGGAATTAAAAGATTGATCTTTAATTAAAAACTATGTCATGTGAGGAAATCTCCAGGAATATGTAAAACCAAAATTGGTAACCCTATCACCCACAGAGTTTAAGAGAGTTGGAGGTATTTAATATAGACTCTGCGGTTTCTTCTATACTAATAGCAATAATACTTTTCACCTCCGTCGTGCCTTTCAGGCAAGAACCTCCTATTGTTAATCCTACAGCCCTTAGCAGAAGAGCGTGCTGCCATCTTTGCTGCTGTTCATTTCAGAACCACTTGAGTTGACTATTTTCAATTAAAAGTACATTTCCTGAAAAACATCATCACTACTGGCCACCAACTGGCTAGAACTACATCATTAGCACATCATGCCTTCCTATTATTCCTTCTCCACTGACAAACCGTTAAACCACCAAGAGCAGTTGTGGATATAACTAAAGTAGGGCTGTCAAGCGATTAAAAAAAATTAATCACAATTAATCGCACTGTTAAACAATAGAATACCATTTATTTAAATATTTTTGTATATTTTCTTCATTTTCAAATATATTGATTTGAATTACAACACAGAATACAAAGTGTACAGTGCTCAATTTATATTATTATTGAGTACAAATATTTGCACTGTAAAAAACAAAAGAAATAGTATTTTTCAATTCACCTAATCCAAGTACTGTAGTGCAATCTCTTTATCATGAAAGCTGAAGTTATGAATGTAGAATTATGTAAAAAAATAACTGTATTCAAAAATAAAACAATGTAAAACTTTAGAGCCTATCAATCCACTCAGTCCTAGTTCTTGTTCAGCCAATCGCTCAGACAAACAAGTTTGTTTCCATTTGCAGGAGATAGTGCTGCCTGCTTCTTGTTTACAATATTACCTGAAAGTGAGAACAGGCGTTCACATGGCACTGTTGTAGCTGGCGTCACAAGATATTTATGTTCCAGATGCACTAAAGATTCATGTGTCCCTTCATGCTTCAACCACCATTCCAGAGGACATGCGTCCATGATGATGACGGGTTCTGCTCAATAACCATCCAAAGCAGAGCAGACCGAAGCAAGTTCATTTTCATCATCTGAGTCAGATGCCATCAGCAGAAGGTTGATTTTCTTTTTTGGTGGTTTGGGTTCTGTAGTTTCCACATTGGAGTGTTGCTCTTTTAAGACTTCTGAAAGCATGCTCTACACCTAGTCCCTCAGCTTTTGGAAGGGACTTCAGATTCTTAAACCTTGGGTCAATGCTGTAGCTATCTTTAGAAATCTCACACTGGTACCTTCTTTGTGTTTTGTCAAATCTGCAGTGAAAGTGTTCTTAAAACGAACAATATATGTTGGGTCAGCACCTGAGACGGCTATAACATGAAATATATGGCAGAATCCGGGTAAAACAGTGTAGGAGACATACAATTCTCCCCCAAGGAGTTCAGTCACAAATTTAATTAAATGAATTATTCAACAAGGATCATAAGCATGGAAGCATATCCTCTGGAATGGTGGCCAAAGCATGAAGGGGCATACAAATGTTTAGCATAACTGGCACATAAATACCTTGAAATGCCGGCTACAAAAGTGCCATGCGAATGCCTCTTTTCACTTTCAGGTGACATTTAAATAAGAAGCAGGCAGCATTATCTTCAGTAAATGTAAACAAACTTGTTTGTCTGAGCAATTGGCTGAACAAGAAGTAGGATTGAGTGGACTTGTAGGTTCTAAAGTTTTACATTGTTTTGTTTTTGAGTGCAGTTATGTAACAACAAAAATCTACATTTGTAAGTTGCACTTACACGATAAAGAGATTGCATTATCGTATTTGTATGAGATGACTTGAAAAATACTATTTCTTTTGTTTATCATTTTTACAGTGCAAATGTAAAATAATATAAAATATAAAGTGAGCACTGTCAACCTTGTATACTGTATCAATATATATATGCTGAAATCAATAAATTTTAAAATGTAGAAAAACATCCAAAAATATTTAATAAATTTCAATTGGTATTCTACTAACAGTGTGATTAAAACTGTAATTAATCACGATTAATTTTTTAAATCACAATTAATTTTTTGAGTTAATCGCGTGAGTTCACTGCGATTAATCGACAGCCCTACACTAAAGGTAAACAATCTGTTTAATGTGTTTTATAAAATATTAACAATCCAAATGACTGTCAAGTACTACCCTTTAGATTGTAGGAATAGATCTCAAACCACAAATCTGAGGAAGCAAAAATCTTCAGAAACACATTTCTCAGCCTCCCCAAATGGACCATTTACAAGATACAGCGGCAACAAGTTGTTTATCTATCTATGGTACCTATATGGACCTCATTACAATAGTATGTATTTTGTCCACTGTACTTCTCATGTATGCATTTTTCCTCCATGACATGGCAGTGATACTGAAAATAAGAATGTGATACTTATTTTACCTTTGGGCCATTATTCTGTAGTAGACTTGTATTATCAAACACCTGACATTTTATGAATACCAAGAAATATGAGGTAAATGTAATTTTAATTACTTTTTTTTAGTACATTGATGAAAGGCACTGGACTGATAACAATAGAACCCAAGAGTCCCTATTTACTCATGGAACAGCTACAGAAACAGCACAAGCAGAACTGGTTAAATAATCTGTAACAAATAAAATTCCTCAAATAAAATTGTTTCTTTTTGTGTGCTTTAATTGTCTATAAATAGACTGCATTGCAAGATCCTGCCATCCTTATTCAGGTTGAGTAGCACCTTCCTCCACAGGCAGTCCTATTGAAATCAATAGGACTGTTCATGGAGTAGCATACTACTCAGTGTGAGTAAAGGTTGTAGTATCTGCATACTAAAATTAGAAGAATTACTTCAGGAGTAAAATATTCATAAGCATGAATAAGAGTATCAGAATCTAGGCCTTATCCATTTTTCAAAATTATTCGCTAAATACTTTCTATAAACCAAATAATATAGGTAGTTTGCCAGCAGTTTATTGTATTTGATATGTGAAATTCAAGCTGATTTGATTGTCCAAATACTGTAGATCACGTTATTTTTCCCTGATGGGATAAGCGTACCTCTTATAATCAGGTTTGTGGTACAGATATTTGTGATTATGAATTCAAGATTCACTTTTCATGAACAATCTATGATAATTGTTTGAAATTCACTGGCAAATATTCCTTCCATAAACTTAGGCTGGGATTTCCAAATAAGCCTAAAGGAGTTAGACTCTTAACCATCCCATAGAAATTCAGTGGGATTTTGCTACCTAATTCCATCAGTCTTCTTTGGAAACCTTACCTTTATTTGCTAGAGTATTTATATAAAATAAATGCACAAGAGATGCATTCATAGTCTAAACAAATTCATTTAAGAATGCGAGCAAATACTCATAAGAGCATAAAAATGGCCATAATGAGTCAGACCAATGGTCCGTCTAGCTCAGTATCCTGTCTTCTGACAGTGGCCGGTGCCAGATACTTCAGAGCAAGTGAAAAGAACAAGACAATCCACTCCCAGCTTCTAGCAGTCAAAGGTTTAGGGGCAACCAGAGCATGGGGCTGTGTCCCTGACAATCTTGGATAACAGCCATTTAAGGACCTGCCCTCCATGAATTCATGTAACCTTTTTTAACCCAATTATACTTTTGGCCTTCGCAATATCCCCAGGCAATGAGTTTCACAAGTGGACTGTGTGTTGTTTGAAGAACTACTTCCTTATGATTGTTTTAAACCTGCTGCCTGGTGACCCCTGGTTTGTGTGTTATGTGAAGGGGTAAATAACACTTCCTTATTCACTTTCTCCACACCAATAATGATTTTATAGACTTCTATCATATTCCCCCTCAGTCATCTTTTTTCAAAAGCTGAACAGTCCCAGTCTTTTAATCTCTTCTTGTATGGAAGCTGTTCCATACCCATAATCATTTTTGTTGCTCTTCTCTGCATCTTTTACAGTTCTAATATATCTTTTTGGAGATGGGGTGACCAGAACTGCACAAAGTATTCAAGGTGTGGGTGTACCATGGATTTATATAGTGGTATTATGATATTCTCTGTCTTATTAGCTATCCCTTTTCTAATGGTTCCAAACATTCTGATAGCTTTTTTTTTAAACTGCTGCTGTACATTGAGTGGATGTTTCAGAGAACTATCCATGATGACGCAAAGAAATTGTTTGGCATTAATTAGCTCTAAGCAAAGCTTTCCACATCCTGCTCCTTCAATGTGCCTCAATTCTGATCTCCAAATTCTATCCCACTTGTGAGAGAAGGTAGTTCACGCTCCATGACCATTCAGGCCTTGTTCTCTGCAGAGCCTGCCAATAAGTGTGCAAACCCTAGCTTGTTTTTTTGTGGAAAATGGACTGCAAGAAACCACCTATTCATTTTACACAGGCTACCTAACAGCTGTCAGGTGGTAATGACTTCTGGTTAATATAACTGATCTAGACAAGATATGCACCAATAACCTAGAGCTGAGCATCTTCATAGCTTAATTATTTCCCAGACCACACAGTGCCTGAATTTGGGGTTTCAGTTCCCAGACTCTCTCTGCCTATAAATAGATCTCTGTTTTTAAAATTTTGCTTGTGTATCATATCTTGTCTGGAATACAGATTATACTTTATCACAAGGAACAGCTGTCCTATTAAACTATCATGTATTTTTCCTTTAGATAATTAATGTACTAGTCAGTTTTGACAAAAGAGATTCTGTTGCTATTACAGTGCATCTCCTAATGTAATTAACTGTATTGGATTCCAGATATCATAAATATAGGATTTCAGTATTTATTCCATCTGCAAACTTCATACTTATCAAAAATGACATTATTTATTTTCATTTGTCTATTAAGTAAAAATGGACAACTGAAATCTAAAATCATAATTCTAGTCAAGTTAGTATTGAAATCCCATGATCAAATGAACCCATTAACAAATATTAATTGATTAGTAAAGTCAGAAGTTGCTTATAATTATACAAAAAATCCTGCAACTATTTAAGAAAAGCTGACACTAATTACTGCTACAAAAAGAAAGAAAGAAAGAAAGAAAGAAAGAAAGAAAGAAAGAAAGAAAGAAAGAAAGAAAGAAAGAAAGAAAGAAAGAAAGAATCTCTCAGATTAAGAAAAAAGTTTCCATTGTCTTATTTAGCATCTTTATTTCATGGCTAAAATTGGCACAAAAATCAGGCAGCTTAAGTGAGCTAGGAAAGTGTGTCACAAGAGAATTTTAATTTATTGATGGCTCTTGCCCTACTGTACATTCACTGCTGCTATTTGAGTGTAATGGATGAAGCAGATGTTTGACACTGCAGCACCTCTTCATAACTTCACTCTTCAAAAACAGTTTTACAAGTACTTACTCGTATTGGTTCCCATTCAGCACAGGAAACTGAGGTCATTGAGAAACATGAGGCCTGGGCAGGATCCTGAACTCATGTGCACTGCAGCTGGGCCTACATCTTCTAAGCATGTTTGCAATTTACGAAACAGTCATAATTTTCAACTTATGGACAAAGAAATAAAAGTGTTGACACCATTATTGTAACATCTGTGAAGAAAAATATATGAACCTCTTGCTAAGTGTACAATTGGTGCTAGGGTTATAAAGATTCTTTTATGCTTAATTGTATTCATTATCAACAGTAATTATTTCTAACATGAGCAATTTCTTCAACTTTAGTGTCAACCCTGAAAGGTTAGGACCTAATAATAGAGAGTTTTCTGGATCATAATTTGTTAGCACTGCACAGTAATACTAATTGGAAGCTGAGTTACTCTTTTGATGGTTTGCTTTATTTTGGTTCTTTATTATTATCTTAACATATGCTCCTCTCTGAATGCTTCACAAATTCTTATTAGGCTCCCAATATAAGTAATTTTGTTGCTTGTTTAAACAAAGCTAATGGCTTACTTTTCCATTAAATACATTTGCACCCTTTTGCCACCTTACTCTGTGAAATCAATAAATGCACTAACCCATTGATGGTTGGTAGCTGATTTTGAAAGATACATTCATGAATTAGTTCAGTTGAAGTTATCTTGAAATATCATGTAAATACTTTCTCTGACTGTACCTCTAGTTGCCACTACAGTAGCATGCCAACTTCAATGATTTCCCCACCACTTTTAAAAGCAAATATCTACGCATAACCAGTAACCTGTTAACCAGCTCCCCAAATCAACACATCCTATTATGAACTTTCCATATCTTTTCTCTACTACTGCCTCCCACCTACCTTCATAGCTAATTGTATTGCTGCCTCTGAGGTAACTGATGTCAATTGTTGGATGGGTTTTTGAAAGGCATATTGTATGTTTTATGGTAATACGAAGATGTACAGTACAATATTATTTACAAATTAGGGTGATAAAATACCATTGTTTTATTAGAAATAAAAAATAGGGGTTTTCACGTTTGCTATATTCTGCCTTACTGCATCTCTTTTGGTCAGAGTCAGTGCTGTGATGCAGGAGATTTGGACTGAGGAACAATGAGACACTTCTGAAGTCATAGTGGAATAAACAATTTGCCAAGGTGTCTTTGTGAAGGCAAATGCTGGTTACACTGTTCTTTAAAATAATTTTCAGGCTGATTCACAGAGCATCACTAAGTGTCCTCAGAGAATGTTTCATTTTCCAACCTCTTGACCAGGTACATACTGTACCAAAAAGGTACTTACTGTACAAAAATGCCTTCAGAGGACTAAAAAAAAGAGTATATCAAAGTAAATAGAAAGCGACCTGTAGTCTGAAGCTTATGCTTTTTTGCTCTTAACCACCTCATATAAAAATGTATTATTTACCTATCCATTTATATACACACAAAGTAATCATACTTGCATGAGTCACTTTTAGTAAAGTAATTTGAGTATGTGCTGAATGATGCCTGCCATTTTATAGCAATTGTCTTTGTTCTGCCCACCACAGCAAATTTGGGTCCGGTAATTAGCACTCATTTTATTCCTTATGCTTTCAGAATTTCTACAGTACTCTGTGAGTAGGAGGTAGAACTTTTGAAACCTTCTATGAGGTTATTGTTGCTATGGAAACCACTCCCTTAGAATTCTCACATTTACACCCAGTCAGTAACAGCAAATATGTTCCAAACTAAATATGTGAAAGAGGTACAAATACTAAATCAGAAGACGAGACTGAGGGCAGGAGCTTGAGCCATAAACAATGTGGATAGTACTTACTATAACATGGATGTAATAATATGAAAAGTTAGAGAAGGGAACTGTGTAGAAGATCAAGCTTAGGACTATCTACATGAGCCTTCACAAGAATTTGGGAAAATTCAACCAAAGGCAACCTCTATCAGTTTAACATAATTTATAGGCTGGCACATCATCTGCCTTACAGTAGCTCTCTTTAAATACACTACCCACATAATGATACCCACATCATTCTAGATTTCCAGGAAGCTATGAAATGCACACCAGTACTTCCTGTATTTTTCAGTATTGGTGTAAACTCTGTTTCAACTAAAATTTGTTGTTACATTAGCTCTAGGAATAAAGCTCATTTTACTACAAAACTGAAGAATGTGGCAGCAATATTTCTCGCACTGACCCTGCATGTGCAAGAAAAATATCAAACTAGTGTGCTTTATAATATTGCTTTTGAACCCATTAGAGAACCTTCTGTTATTCTATATCTAATTACTTTCCAATCTCTCTCTCTTTTTCTTCCTTTTTGCATTTTGTATGTTAACTCTATGTCTCCTCTGTATATGGTGCAGATCCAAAACCAAGTAAAGTCAATGGAAAGACTCTGATTCACTACAATGGGTTTTTGGATTAGGTCTATGATGAATTACAGCGATGGTGGCAATTAGATGCCGTCCTCTCATGCCAGGTTAAAACATCTATTCAGATCTTCTCTTAAACTATTCAAAAGGACAAAACTTTCAAATGCTCATTTGTCATCTAGTAGCTAACTGCCCTCAGGTTGCAAAAACAGTGGTAGGGAAACTTTCGCAATTAAAGTCAAACTTGCACATTTTGGTTGGTTGATAAAATTGCAAAAGCAAACAAAGTCATTCCTCTCCAAACTTGCTAGAAGCACAAAACATTTTCCTATGGGAAAATGAAACTGTTCCATGACATTGTGGAGAGCTAAGCTCCTAGCCAAAGAGTATATTCAATGTTCTGATTCTGAGGTTCCAACAAGTTTAAATGTTTTGGTTTGGCTCAGATGTAGCAGTTTGTGGGCTGAGTTTACCCTCTGAAGAAATTAGTTTGACTGATTTGTTTGCACAGGACTGAGTCTCAACATTGACCTCTGGATTCCTCATTCTCAGACTTAGGCAGAGTGAATGTGAAGTGGAAGCGGTCAACTTGGTGTTCTTAAAATATTGTGTCACACACAGTTTTGTTCAATCAACACCTGTCACCAAGTAAATATTTTACCATTTATTGGCAGAACTGGAAAGGGGGAGACCTTATTTAAAATTATGACAACCTAAATCTTGATCCAAGTAAATAATCATCAGCTTTTTGGGGAAGGGAATATTCTTTCCCCTGCTTACTTAAGAAACAATCTGCAATATATACCAATTAACAAAAAAAATTTAAGGTGAAAAAACAACACTTTTTATATGCTGACTTGCCTGCTTTACAATATTTTTCCCACTATAGGATGATAATTTTAAGGGGGAGGAAATGCAATCAGAATACTTCAATTACAAAGTTATCATCAAGAATAAGGACTTACTCGATGCTTTCCAAGTCAAAACTTCCATAGGCTACAATGGCAGAGTGAATGAGTGACTTTCCCATTTTCACTCTTGAAGCCAGTATTAGACTTTGGGACTTCTTGGCTTCCAGTCATACCATTACACCACACAGCACTCGCTACTTTTACTAAAATGAGACCTCAACACAAGATTTTAGTTTAAATATTTGTTCAGGCACAGAGTAAGGCTGCCATGTTCTTTGGGAGAATTAGTAGGTTTGCAATTAGAGATGTGAAAGATAGCAAGGCTCTGATGCAATATTGGTAAATGTTGCAAGCGTGAAATCTAGTTCTATGAGTAAATTGCTACCTTTACTTTAACATTGCAAACCATACTCCCAATTTTATTTGATCATATAAAATATGCTAAATGTTTAGCAGTACTACCATGTAAAGAAGTGTTGGATGAAGTATATATGTTTAAATACAGCAAGTAATAAAAAGCTGGGTAAATTCCCAGGAATATCATTTTTAGGCAAGTACAATAGAATGCTTAATGGAATATATTCCCAGGTCTGCTATTTTTATTCTCTTTTTTTCCTGCTTTAATCTCCTTGCCCAGTCAGTGGTTGATGTTATGGCAGCTGCAAGGGAGTAGTTCTATCCATAGACAATTTCAATATTTGTTCTGCTTATCAACTAAAAAGGGATGCTGTATATTTGCAGATCAGCAGCACAGATTCCATCACAACAAAAGGCAATCCTTTGTCTGTTGGAGAGTGCACTAAAATGTCCAGAGCCTGTCTATAAGAGACAACATATAACTTCTTGGCATATTGTTAATAAACATTCACAGTAGGACAGTAGAAGACCAAAGAAAATATGAAGGGTATTTGGAAAAAACTCCCTTTATCATGAAGTCATTTACATCCCAGTTTACTTTCTTGTTAAACTTTGCTAAGAAATGTCCATGTGGACTTTGGCAAAAAGTCAGACTCCTCTTTTAAGAGAGTTTTTAAAAGGTAACCCTTTTTAACAAACCATATAAGAAAGCCACAGTAACAATTCTGATCAGAATATATCAAATGTCATTCTGAATCAGTGCTGTAAATTAAGGAAAATTAGATGTAATACAATATTGCCTCTTCCTGACCTATTATCGTTCATTTAAGGACGCATCAGGTGACATGGCCCAGTCCTGTAGCCCTTCCTCCTAAACATCCTCTCACTACAGTGGCAACAAATATGCAGATTCAGCTCCATAACCTTCAATAGGCAGCTTCATACGTCAAGTCAATTCTTTTGTCATAGACGTACTGCACTTTGCATTTTTGAAAGACTCATTGGGTGCTCCATTTTACTGGATTAAGTCTCAATTAGACTGGAAAGCAGTGGGCAGTAGAGGTCTTATGCCATATTTGCCATATTGCAATGTTGCCAAAGTTTTGTGGGTTTTGTAGTTTCTCTCTATCCATAAATATTTCTGGTTTGTCCTTTTGATAAGAACTCTGCTAGAAGCTAACACAACTCATTGACCATCCTACAAATACTGGGCACAGTCCTCCCATTGGTGCTGTTTTTTTCTCAACGTTCTAAATGCTTGTTTTTGCCCTGCTTTAGTTATTATTTCTCTTTGTAGAATTTTTCCACCAATAATACTCAAATAATATGTCTAAGATACTGTATTACTGAGCGTAATCACATTGTGGTATGATATAATTAAAATATAACAAAGGGTCCAGTTTAACACCAAGCATGAAAATATTCTGGGTAAGTAAGCATTGTGCTCAATAGTAAGTGGGGGTTTGCAGGATTGGACCATATAATAGCATATTTTGGGGAAAATTTTGCTCTCATATACAGGTGTGCACTTCCCAATGACTTCACTGGGAAGTGTGCACATGTACCTGAGAACAGGATCTGGACTTTTTAAAGAAAAAATACCATCTCAAATTAAAATCCAAATCCCAAATCCTACGGAAAGCCCAAATAAACAGATTTGCACAGATTCTTAGAGAGACAATCATGCAGGTGAAATTCTGTCTCCAGGTGGTAGAGCACCAGCAAAGCCTAACTTTTTTTTAAGATCCATAGACCTGCACTTTCCCTCTATAGGTGAAAGGAACTTTGGTCCATGTTCCACTGGCCACACCCTATCCCTTCACTGGTTTATCCACACCCTGATCCAGACCTCCCTCTCCATAGTGCTGCATACCCCAGAGCAGGAGTAGTCAATTATTTTTTGTCAATTTCTTCATCAAGGTATAGTCAAAGTACATATTCCAGAGAAAATAACTAAAAACCAACAATAATGAAAAGGAAACAAAAAGATTTCGGGGTCCATTCAAAAGCATTGAGCAGTCTGGATTTGGCCCGTGGTCCACCTATTGACTACCTCTGCCCCAGAGAATCAATAGCTCACTGCTTTACGGTGTGTAGAGAGAGTGGAGTCCCCATGTGCAGCCTCTCCCTGGCAAGATACCCCTATACCAGTTCTGCTACCTTTCAGGCATTCCTTAGCACTTCCCCTTAATAGGGAAATAACAGAAAATGAATTGAGGTTTGAAGGATGAAAACAGAAAGGGAGAAAACTTTGACTGACAGACCAAATATGCAGGTAATTTGGTGATAAGAATATATCATTTCAAAATTATTATAATTGCCACATCTGATCTGTTTAATACTTGAGAAGAGAATTTCCCAAAGCACCATGATGTGCTCTACAAGAGTTACAGTGCTGATCATTTAAAGAGTGATCCCTAGACTTGGAGTTGGATGCTTTTAAATTGATTACGTCCCTCTAATGATGACTTTAATAATAATAATGATGGCTGCCGCTTAAATTAAAAAGGTCATAGAGCAGTTTTTAAACTAAGGGCTGGGGGAAAGCTGAGAGGTGCAGAGGAGCACGTGGTTCCAACATCCCTTTGGGGAGGATCTATAAATGGAGATTCCCTATGTCCTAATAAGGAGGAAAGGATGGAAGATGATAAAATACAGGTAGGATCTGATGAGAAACAGTCAAATGAAAAAAAAGTCCATTCCATTACATCAAGTAATCATAGAATCATAGAATATCAGGGTTGGAAGGGACCTCAGGAGGTCATCTAGTCCAAACCCCTGCTCAAAGCAGGACCAATCCCCAACTAAATCATCCCTGCCAGGGCTTTGTCAAGCCTGACCTTAAAACCTTCTAAGTCTGTCTTTGAGGATATGCTTTATAGCCAACTCTGAATTCCCAATAGGTTTTGCCTCTAAAAAAATCAGGATGGATTCTCAGCTGGTATAGATCGACACAGCTCCATTAGCTTTAATGCAACTATGTTGATTTACACCAGCTGAGAATTTGTCTCAGTGCTTTCTAATTTTTTATTTAGCAGAACATATCTAAGCAAACAATGTACAGAAAATTAATAAAATATCCATTTATTCAGCTAAAATAAATTTAAAAAATAGAAATTCGGTCTTTTAGCATAGCAAAGCTACTTCAACTCTGCTATCTATCTGTCCATCTGTCTATGGGTTTTATACCACCAGCCAAGGGCCTTCCATGTAAAATCAATAATCTATATGGGACTTCACAGCATCTCTGGCACTTCTCCTTTTTTGGAGTACAATATCAACTTGGAGTAGGTTTTTTTTTTTATTTTTTAGATTTTATTAATATCTTTTTTATAGGTTTCTCTTAAATTTCTACTCAATCTTTTTTGTTTTATTCCTATTACATTCTCTATATGGAACAGGGAGAATGAAAATGAAACATGCTTAAATTTGATATAGGGAGTTAAAACTCCTGTTGTTTTCAATAAGATTATTTTTCCTTGCACCTTAGTTTTGCATTTTAAGGAGAAATCATACACCAAATTTTATTTTATTTTGAGCCTATTCGTGTTAAATTGAAACAAAAGAAAATAGCATTCATCCCTTAGCCAAAGGGCTGGCAGGTCAGATGCAATCCTTCATAGCAAATTCAGATAGAAAACAATCAAATGGACTGTCCACCTCAAGAAAAAAAATAGAACTCATATGCTCATCATTCATGTGAAGAGCCAGAAGGTTCTGCTTTCCCTTTTGGCTTTTTTAGGCTACCAGCATTTATCAGCAGTACATATTGCCAAGACAAATGGCCTTAACATAGCACTGGAAGGAGAAGCAGCTTGGATTCTCCTTTTCCTGGAAGTTCCACACTCAGGGTCTCTAAGACAAGTGATGAGCAATTGTTCCCAATAAGAAACTAAACTTGACAATACTCTGGGCCAGACCCTCAGTTAATGTAAATCAACCTAGTTCCATTGATTTCAGTGGAATTATGTTGATTTTAACCAGCTGAAAATCTGGCCCACTTTATGCAGTCAAACACACATTCTCTCCTGCTCTCTCTCACACACACACGCACAAAATGTCGCCGGGGTTTCCCAAATGCATGATTTCCCCTCTTGTTGGAATGTGGAGTTTAATTCCTAGTAGGTTATAAAATAATTTAAATAGACATAACAAAATTAAAGCATGAAATTGAGGCCTCATTTAGCATAGCTACCAGGGAAAAAATGGATTTTACCTCCAAAAAGAAAAGCTAAAAACATATCTAGATCAATTCACTAATAATAGGTCACATTCACATGTTTATGAATATAATATTTTTCATATACATGCACCTACAGATGATAAATGTTAGCTGTTAAAAGTCACCAGTAAACTTAATACAAGTCACCTATGTCACAAGAATCTCACCTGGGGTTCATATATCTTCCTACAACATGGAATAATGCTGATGCATGATGGCAAAAACTGTACAACTTCAAGACCCTGGGTAAAGTAGGCAGGCAAGGTAAGAGTTGGATATCAAACTATTCTCAGCATTTTGCAGCCCTCCTTGATACTTTCAGAACAGTGACTAATAAAATAGTTGCTACTATTTATGTTTGCCCTGTCACAGTAACACTATAAAACCACCTGACTGGACAGCAGAAAACTGGACTGAAATCCCATGTAAATTTGAACTAAGTCTCACACTGAGTTTTATTTTAATAATTTATCTTAAATTTGGATTGCAAATTTTCAGATTTTGCTTTTACCGATGTTGTTCAGCAGTAGGTTAAACTGCTATGTGGTATGTTTTATGTGTACATGAAAAGTTTCAGGCTTTCTGCCTGCATATGTATTATGTTTGGAATTGAAGCATTCTCCAACTTTACGATAAAATAAGAACATAATTCACATATTAGCATTTCCAACCTGTACAGCTGCAGAATGAGTAAATAGCACAGTGAGTAATCATTATTAATCTACAGTGGAGAGAAAGATGCACACCACAAAATTATGTGTTAAACTAAAAAAATATGTGCTGCACTTCTTATAACATGTCAAATTCTATTTTCTATCTGCGTTTCAGAAGTGATAGAGAAAAATCTATCCTTTAGCTGAACTAATCTCAAATAAATTAATATCATTTTTCACATAAATTTGTTTGGGGAAACTTGAAACTGTAGCATAACCTATTGATTACATTATTTGAATTAAGTTTTTGAAATCCTACAGCTGTTTGCTGTCAAAATGTAAACCTACTGTCTATTTTCAGCTGTGCACTTGATACACATTTCACCTGGTGACTCAATAATGTTGTAATATAAAAGTACATGATCATGGAACATATGCTCAATGTTCAGATGAAGCTTAATAGCAATAGAAGGGGTAACAATTAACAGGTCTGTTTTCCCGGGTATATGCGGTCCAAGTTTAAAGTTTTCCTGGGCTGCTTCCAAAAAAATCTTTGTTTCTAGCTCCTCGACCTTTGTGGAGTTTGGAATCAATGAACCACACTGCCTTCCATAAGGGTGTCAAGTATAGAATAAAAAATTGCATCACATCATTGTGGCCGTAAGAGGTCTGAGTGCAGCAACAAGAAACAGGAAAGCAAGAACATCTGAAAAATTGACTACACAAGCTAGAATGTGATTCTGCAATTAGGGGCAATTCTCTTGCCAGAACAGGGCAGGTTGTAGAAAGATCTGGGTCTTACCCTGCCACTCCAAGAGCCCCAACATCAAAAAATAGAGATAGAACACTGTTCCTTTATGCAACATCCACAACATATATAGCAAATTATTAATAATAGCTCAATTTGTCAATCTGCCACTATGCATTTTTGACATGATAGAGATCAGGAGCAAGGAAGCTCTATAGCGCTGATGTGAAAATGGCAGTGGCACCATGCCTCGGTGGGTAACAGCTGAGAATACCAGACTCAAGACAAACTGCTGAGAAATAGGGCAGATTCACCACAAACTGGTGGTTATTCTAACATTATATATACCAAGCCAATAACAAAAGCTTCTGTCTCACCATACTGGTTAACAAGAAGTCACAAATGCTGTCTCCTTAGGCATTCCAGCACTTATTTCATCACCCAGACACTAGACTTTATGACGAGTGGTTATTGAAAAACAATTTAATCAAACAAAGGGTTATTCTGTTCTCATGAAATCAGCCACATGACCAGGTCAATATGTCATTCAGATCTTACCCAATGATCATGCTGTTACCAGTCCTTTAGAAACTAAAATCTAAAGGCTTATTGATAAAGGAAAGAAGAAGAGAGTTAAAATGGTTAATAGATCATATACATACAATAAGTGCAAAACTCTTATATCAGGTTTGTAGCAGTGATGTTATAGACTGATGATTTGTAAAGTCTCTGGTAACTTCCAAAAGATTGGAAGGTATTTCAGTCCATAGATCTGAATGCTCCTTTTAGTTGTAAGTCCATAGTCCAGAGAATCAGGGCAGGAAAGAGGCAAAATGGAGAGGTTCCAAGGGTCTTTTATATACTCTGCCCTGTGGATGGAATTTTACTGTCCCAAACAAAGTCCATGGAATAATTTGTGGAAAAATACTGGCACAAGATGGAGTCAAAGGTCACATGAGTATGTCACATGCCCTTACATGTCTTGCTGACTCACAGGGACAGCCATTGGCCAGCTGGAGACGAAAGCATCTGCAGGAAGAGCCATCTGAGCAGAATTAGTTCCTTCTATGGCCCATTGAGAAAGTTAATTGCCTTTGATAGGCCATCAACACAAAGCTGTCCATCTTCAATGTAGATCTTACTTGGTGGGTTACCTCAGGAACAAACATGTTTGGGATACAGATCTATAGCTAATATTCTTGTCTTCAGATTCCCTGATGATACCTGGATTTAAACAGGATAATCATCTTTATCAAATCATAACTTTTCCATTGACACCTTACATGATATACTTTGTACAGTTTTGTTGCAATTGTCTAACAGTGGCAATATTAATTATATAAATGGTCATATTTCAATCATACAGCACCACAGGCTGTATGGAAATTAAATGTAGGCACTATGAGCGTGTGTGTGCATAATTGTAGTAGTAGTTCTTTTGGAAAAGGGTCCTGCTTCCAGCTCAGTTAAGAGGTTAATAGAGCTAATCTTGTGTATCTGTATTATTTATACCATGTTGTTGGACTTAATATTTATGAAGCTCAAGCTGTACAGTGCATATCCAATTATGTTTTCTTATCGCCATGGAGTGTTTTATGTAAAGAATATGGAGTGAATGCTTTATTGATTAAAAAAGAAGTTAATCCAATGAAAAAAACAGAAACGAAGACCATGGTACGCATAAACTGTTTTATGTTCATGGTCTGGCATTCCCATCCTAATTATTAGCCACCATTATGAATAAAAACAACAGCAACCACATCTACAATTCTCCCCCACCCCTCATTTTCCTTATAAATAAAAAAATCTTTGAGAGACAAAAGGTAGGTGCAGTAATACTTTGTCTTGAACCAACTTCTCTTGAGGGAAAGGACAATCTTTTGAGATTCTCAGAGTTCTTCTTCAGCTCTGTGAAGCTCAGAAGTTTGTCCCTTCAACCAACAGAAGTTGTTCCAACAAAAGATATTACTTCTTCTGTCTTGTCTCCTTCAGCTCCTGGGACCAACATGGCTATAACAATATGGCAAACAACAAAATTTTTGCACATTTATGGGAAAATGGTGCACACTGTATTTTTTTCAGGCCAGTAGGATTATTAGGATTCTTTAACCATTTGTCTCCTACAACTGCACAGATAGTCAAATTTCCATCCAAGATAGTCAATGAAAATCTATTAAAGGACTAAAGTCCAATAAAAAAGGGGGAGGGAGTGTCTCCTATCTGTGAATGAGATGGAGGAACCTCAGTTGGTTTAGAACAGCATTTCTCAAACTAGGGGTCCTGAACCAATGGGGGTCACAAGACTATTATAGGGGGTGGGTAGCAAAAACAGCAGTTGCTGGCAGATGCCCAGCTTTGAAGTCAGCACCACTGTCAACAGCACAGAAGTAAAGATGGCATGGTATGGGGGAGTCATCATTTTTGAGGAAGGTTTGTCAAAGACTGAAATATTTTCAAAGGGGATCCCAGCAAAAAAAGGTTTAGAGGTTCAATTCGGTTTGGATGAGAACCCAAAGTTCAGATGCTTATTTTATCTCAGCCTCAGGGGGCTGGAAAGCTGGGATGGAAAACTTAGAAGAATGACTTTCTTGTAAGATTTCCCGTATTTCCTGCTTCTAACTGTGCCTTAAATAATGTAAGAACAGCCTTTCTCATAGTATTGCTCCATACCTGGCAACATGCTCTTCCGGCAGGTGAGTTGGGAAGGGACAAAACTCTTTGAAACATGCACCTATGCCCACAACAGACACTTAGTTTTGAGGGACAGGAGGGAGAGTGAAGTGGGGTTTTGAGGTTCTGTACTTTCTGCTCTGATATAGGGAGAGTCAGAGAAAGGGTGATTGAAGGGAAGGAGAGAGAATTAGTTAGCTAATAGGAGTGATTTATGTCATCGAGGGGAGATGTGGTAGATTACACTACTTAATAGGGTAAGGCTTCTCTCTGCTTTGGTGAGGGGAGGGTTCCTATGCATGTGTGTGCATTTGTAGAATGTATTTATTTTATTTTCTTACAATTCCTGTCCAATACACCTGGCCTCAGTGATGGAGCTAGAGGGATTGTTTCAGTTTTGGAATTGTTGGGTAGCGAGAGAGCAGAGACGGATGGTAACTACCCAATCTCTTCTGAGAGTTACAGACCCTTCTTCCCATCAAGTGGCTTTGCTGTGGGGAGGATTTCATGTTGCAATTATGCTGGGAGCTTTATTATCTTTAGAGGGTGTTTTCAGCCTGCCCCAGAGGTCATTATTCATTAACATAGCTGTGGCAGCTGCATCCTTCATAAGCATAGCACGACTATGAGGACTAAGCAGAACTAGCATGAACTGAAGATATAGAGGTCTGAGAAGAGATTGGTTGTGGAAACCTGTGATCTCTGATTACGGTCAAGCGTGTCAAAGGGAGACTAGACAAGAAGATGCAACCACTTAAGGGGTGAACCAGGTGGCTGGTATTTAATATCTGTCCTTTTGGTCTTGTCTAGACTCTCTTTTTAGGTGTGCAGGGTGCTGATGACAGGGTCTTACTCTCCAGTTTAATGCACAGTTAGGCCCAGATCCACAAAAGGGAGTTAGGCATTGCAACACTGAGCATTGTACCACCTAATTTTTAGGCATCTAGTAAAATTACAGGAAAATCCAGAAAGCCTGAACTGGATGTCTGGGCCCCTATACAGTGAATAGGCAGAGACAGGCTCCTTATAACACACTGTGATCCACAAAGCCAGAATGCTAGGCAGAGAACTGCCTAAACTGGCCAATGGGAGATGCCCGGGAGGTATGTCCTAAGCCCCCACCCTCTCTCAGAGTTCAGTGCCTAAGTCCAGGCTGCCAGGAGGTGCCTATCTCTGTTAACTATCTGGTGGAAGATAAGGCACTCCTCCACCTAAGTCATACGTGGGCTCCAATTGGGTAGGCATGCACAGAGGCTAACTAACTCCACAAAACAGCTGAAGAGGAGGAAGGCCTCTCTTATAATCTTTAGTCCAATGTTTAGGATACTCACCTGAGATGTGGAAGACTCCTGTTTCAAGTCCCCGCACTAACTGATGAGGAGAAAGTTTAAACGGGGTTTTGCCATCTCTCAGGTGAGATCCCTAATCACTAGGCAATAGAGTCATTCCTACACACTGACCCAATCAATACTTAATTATTCAATTATTTAATTAAAGCAGAACAACTTCAATAGGAGAGACTGAGGGAGACTCGCATCAGAATATTCCGTAGTCCAGTGGTTAGCAATCTCACCTGAGATGAGGCAGATCCCTGTCCAACTCCCTTGTCCTCATCAGGCAACAGAGAGACTTACATCTTGGGTAAGTGCCCTAACTACTGGGTTAAAGGTCATAAGGGAGATTCTCCTCCTCACCTCCCCCAGCTGATTGTTGAGCATGCCTACTGGATTGGGCCCCAGTGCTTAGGCAGCTGAATGCCTATCTTCCCCCCGGTTCATGGATCACTCAAGGGCTTAGGCAGGAAATAGGTGCCCAGATGCCTGAAATGGGGCAGCAGTGCTTACGCTCAGAGGCAGAAAGGTAGGCACCTAGGGAACTTTTACTGCAAAAAATTAGGTACCAAGTGACTTTAGGCGCCTAAGAAGCTAGGTGGCAGCTGAGCAGGAGTTTTGTGAATCACAGTGGTGCCTAAAAATGGGACTTATGCACCTAAGTACCTTTGTGGATTCCATCTTTAGTGATTAGCAAGTGTACTTACCACCATCTATGATCTGATCATGGATCAGGTTCTTGGATTTGCATGTATTGTATTGGATAATATTACAGGACTATTATTATCTGAGTCCCTGGTGGGAATTTGGTTCAACATGAGTTACAGGACATGGGGGCTAGAGAGGTGGTGTGACTGTGATGGTTGCATCTGTGTTAAATATAGCAGGTCTCCCACTCCAAAATGGGATTTGTTTGAGCATGTCCTAGGATAGGAGATAAAATGAGAATTCTCTCACTCTATGAACCACTCGTAACTAACAGTTCCGAGTGGGTTCTGCCTCAGCAGTAGTAAGTATCTGCAGGATCAGTCCCTTAAATTAGAATTAGTATGGAATGCAGTACAACTGTTCCTCTATGGGTGAAAAATTAATAATTCACTGGTTGCCCATATTTCATTTATCATTTATGTACTTGAATCTGTACTCACCTAAATTCTGTACATATGTCCTTAAATGCTGACAGAAATCTTAGATTTTTCCTCTTCCACTACAGGTACAATATGAAGCCTGTTTTCGAATATAAAATTAAAAAAAAAAGATTTGCAGAAAAATATGTACTTTCTCAATTCTTAAAACATTCTGGTGCTGCAGAAAATCAACAGAGAAGTGCACTGTACTCAGCCAAACCCATTTTCGATGTACCATAGGCAAGTATGACATGGAGAATACAGAGTGTGCAGGAGGCAAATAGAGGAGCAGATGTGCCTTAAGAATGGGTGGAGGGATGGCAGGCCTATAAAAGTAGGGTAGGTAGAGAGAGCTGCTGCCTGGGCTAGCCTGTAAGGATGGACAATGGGACCCTGACAAGAGAAAACAAAAACCAGAGAAGAACCAAAGGATCCAAGGCTAGGTGATCTATCCAGCTTTAAGTGTATGAGTTCAGGTATTTATGCCACACAATTTAAAGGAATTTATTATTCAGATTAAAAAATCCCCACACAGACATATTTTGTTGCATTCTGAGCAACTGTCTGCACAAGAATAGGTTAGCCCATTTTTGTAACATAGTGAAGTTTCAGTGTTGTTAAATCTTGTGGTTTTATTGTTAAGACTCATACTATTTTGGATGAAATCCTGGCTCCATTGAAGTCAATGGATTTCACCCATGGAGTCAAATGCTTATATGAGAATCTCAGCTTTCATTTTAAACAAGTACGTTTCCACCCCTCATGATTGCACAGAAAAGCTTGAAAATGGGAATCCTAAAGCTCAAATATCAGAATGTGAATAACCAAAGGTCAGTAGAAAAATGTAGGACGCCTCCCCTGGGCTTAATGGTCAACCTCCATGATGGCCAATCACATGCAAATCAAAATGTTAGGTATCCAATTTAGAGCCCTAAAATTAGAAGCCACTGGTGAAAATGTGTATTTACATGGCTCTACTGTACAAGGATAAAACTATTTAGAAATGTGTCTCTTCATTGAGGTGTTTGCTGGCCTTTAAGGGCTTGAGCCAAAGTTAATTGAAGTCAATGAGATTTTTTTCCATTTAATTCAATAGCTTTGGGATCAGGGCTCAAGATATATAACGAATTACATCGTGCTTTACATACTAAGAATGGAGTTCATGAGATTTTTCTTCTTGGGTTCATGAAAAAGAAAATTCTCATTCATCTCCATTGATAACATCACTGAAGGAAAGTTCTTACCATCTTTCCCCACTGCTGTCTTTACACAGGTTAACTTGGTCCTTAACTTTCATATTACAAAGCTCAGATTCTTCCTCAGACTTCACAGGGTCAACCAATGGAAATCAAAATGAAGTAATTGTAGTTATGTTGTCTGGGAATACTTTGGGAATGGTCACAAGAGCAGAAAAGGTCAGGAAAAGCTACCCCTCTGCTAGTTGATAGCATTTAGAATAATTGTAATTGTACATCAGCAGAATTAAATCCAACACCAACATGACATTGGAAAAAATTCCATTTTAAGACAATGAGTGACTACAACAGGCCATACACTCCCCCATTGCATAAAAGAGCATGCAAAGGTCACATAGTCCCGGAAATCTAATTAGAAAAATGAGATGCCCAGGTTAATAGTATAATATGATATCCATCCAGGAGACAAAAAAAAATAATCTTTGCAGTAACTGCCAGTGTATGTGATTTAAAAAAAAAACATGGAAGAAAGACAATTTTTATAGATCTGTTAGGGCAGTTGCATAGCACTGCACTATTACACATACAGCAGATGCTGGAGTATGTGTATACAGATTGCAGTTGGCCTTTCTGAGCCCCCTGCAGTCAAGGACTATATTTATTTCATATACACATACTTTTTGAAGATGGACCCTCTTAGCTCAATAATTAGCTGCAAGGTGTATGCTGTTTTATGCTATACCAAGGTTTGTGCATAACAAGCTACTGCTCTTGCGAGAAACAATATATTTCTTTCTGTTTCCTGTAGTAAGTTACCTTGCTGTTTCATGTTTGTGTTTTCCCCTGACTCCTCCTACATTTCCTCAGGCTCACTTTTGTAATTTGTGGTTCTTTTGCAGCTCTTCAGCATGGAACCATTTTACAGAATAATTTGGTATGGCACCAAACCATGAAGGAGGTTTCAAACTGAGTTTGGGACATTCTAGTTAGACATATTAAACTCCAATACTTTTCTTCATTCCATGGCAGCCAAGTCATGGGAGCATAAGGCTCACTGATATCAGTCCTGTTGTGTTTTAAAGAATGAGATTTTGTAATCAACACTTGGAAGTAAACATCAAAACATTATGGATGCACCAAAATGAAGTTTTGAATCTAAATCCCATTGAACTTCGGGCAGTAATATGAGTTGTGGATTCAAGTCCACACATCTGAACATGCCCATAGGTGCTGGAAGGAGGAGTGCTAGGGGTGCTGCCGTACTCCCTAACTTGAAGTGGTTTCCATCATATACAAGGTTTACAGTCTGGTTCAATGACTCTCAGCACCCCTACTGTACATATTATTCCAGCACCCCTGAACATGCCCCATAAGTTTCATTTCCAGGTTGAATCCAAAACTTGAAGAAGACTCTTTTCAAGATCTACTCCATATGCAACCATAATCTGTTTAATCCAAAAATAGTGCGGATTTTTCCAGAACAGTTGATTTAGGGTACAAAATTTCACAAGAACAGACTGAGATTTCAGTACAGCTGAATCCCAAATCTAAGTCTGAATTTGGCCTTGAACCTGTACTCTGAATCCTACCCTACCTGTCATTCTTGAAGGAGAAAAATAAATGACAAGCTGAGATCCTCAAACAAATATCCCTAAGAAAGTAAATGAGGGCCTTTAAAATGTGCTTTAAAATATTTATAAAATGTAACAGTTTTATTAGTACGAACTAAAGACTGTATTTTCATGAACAGCATTTAACACAACTGTTATTTTATACCATGAAAAAGATGAAGGAACATAAGTATATATTGCAGAATAAGATCTAGTATTCTATTACACAGCTTTTTTATATAGCTGTAAAGCTATGTGGTACAGGCAGCCATCTATTCATCTACCAAAAATACTAATAAATGTGTGAAATCTTTAAATAAAAAGATACTGATTTTTTACTTCTAAGTTTTCATAACCATAGTAATGATACATTTAAACTGATCTCTGAACAAATATATATTTTTCCTTACAAATTGATGGACTGCTAAATACAAATGTGTTGCAAGGGGATGGAAAAATTCTTTTGTAGTCATAGCATATATAAATACTCCTACTCTACATACAGTGGGTTAAAAGTCAGTGTGCTTTATTTTTATAAAAACTCCAGAGAACGGTCCCTGTATTGCTGTACTGTTACGATGTCTGACAAAGTTCAATAGATCTGCCCTATCACTACATTCCAATGTATTACAGGAGGTGGCGAGGCAGGGGGTCCAAGAAAAGGTTAGACTGGGCCACTTTCCCTGCTGCAAACAGGAATCTTCCGCAATACTAAACAAATCAGACTGCCAAGATTTTTTTCCCCCTAACTTTCCCATAAAAAGATTCAGGTAAATGTAGCATGACGAGCCAATTTAAGCCAATTTCAAAGTTATTTGAGTAATTGGTTATTAAGATAACACTCTCAAATTTCAATTCAGCAATTATCCTTTTAAAGATATAGCATATAAATATAGGAAGAAAAGCATATGCATTAAAGCTACAGGACTTCTTTTTAAAAATAAAAAAGTGTGGGCATTTGAAAAAAAACAATGTAGCTTTTAACTTTATTGGACTGTGACTTATCTTTTAACCTATGCAACCTTTCTATGTTGAAAGCATGTGTTTCTAAATTTTGGAAACATAGTTGACTATTATTAGTGCTCATAAAGATTAAAAGACTAGGCTGAAGACCCTCCTTTTAATATATATAAGCTCCTTACCGAGAACTTAAGAACCACAAGGGGACAGAATATTGTCTTCCCACAAGGCTACGGTGCAGACTGATGCAGAGGCTGATGATGGAAATAATGGCTTTGGCAGAAGTACTTGGTTTAATGCCAATTTTTTCCATGCTAATGAATGGTGGAATTACCACAGAAAAGCTTTCAGTGTAAAAAGAAAATGCTCAGCTTATTCCCAGTTAATCAACCCCCTAGGATGGATGGCCATGACCAATTATTATTCCAGCGACTACTGGTTAATCACAAAGTACATAGTTTAGAAGGACTTTGTTAGCTATTTGGTGGCTAAAAGCAATAGTGTAGGATCTGCAAATGTTCACCAGAAGATTAAGGTTAAGCAAATACTTTAAAGTTTCAAATTACCCCAAAAATTGCCTTTCAGAAAGGTTAAGTGGTTTTTACCACCAGCACAGCACTAGATCTGGCTCAGGAAAGCAGTATTGATGTCAAGGCAGCGACACTAATATACACCAGCTGAGGATCTGATCCTAAATATATTTTCTTTTCAGGACCATCTTCCATGCCTTAATCCAAGTATTCTTTTCCTGACTTTGGAAACTCCAAATTCACCTTTAAGAAAGTGAGCAAACAAAAAAGTCTCAATCACAGATGACCTATAGCCAATTCAATATTGTTATACAAAGACTTCAGGATTTGTGGTGGTGACCAACTACATCTTCAAATGTACTTCGTCAATAGCCAATAATGTGCATTATCTCCAGGAAGGTTTCTCTCCATGCTGCTTTTGTAGCTTTTTCCATCTGTTAACTAATTTATGAAGAAGCAATAATAGCAGAGTCAGGGGATGCCACTCATTTGGCTCTCCCACCTGGGTCCTGCAAGGACATCCAACAAAAAGTGAGGATATCAGAGAAAAAGTGAAGGCAGGCACTACAGCCCAGCCAAGGAGTCAGCACCTGGCAATGCTCATGTGCTTGGGCATTGGACAGCAAAATGAAAGGGGCAACACAAGCAAACCAAGAAAGAATCTATTTAAATTTCTTGTATAGAAAATTAACAATTTGGGCCAGATTCTCAGCTGGAGAAAGACAGCTTTATTAAAATCAGTGGAGAGTACACTATGACAATTCATACCAACTGTAAATCTGAACAATTTGAGTTCAAAGCAGCTATAATAATAAATTCATACATTGACGCAGCGGAAAATATCATGGCAATATAATCAGAACTATTGTGATGTAACTAACCTCTTTTTTTTTTTAGTAACTGAATTTATTCAAGAAACACATCCCAGGTGGACATAGTAAAAATATAGATTCTATTTTGAATATAGATAAACACTGAATGAAATATCACAAAATGTGCTGGTGTAGCATATACAGTACATGCTATATGTTAACATCAAGCATTACGTAAATTCAGTATCAAGCCAACTTACTTTTATCGTGCTAACATATCTTTTTACGTCCAAGAATTACTATTTATAATAGATATATGTAGTGCTCCAATGCCACATTGACTGGTGTTACAGTTTTGCTATACTTTTCTGACATAGGTGACAATGGGGGGAAGCGCCAAAAGGAACATGTTGAAAAATAGGATCATAAGGTTTCACTCAGGCTGCTTAAATGATCATGTAGGAGGTTTATTATCAACTTTTTATTAAAAGCATTTACAGTTTCCATGGAAACATTTTTGCGATAACATACAAAAACAAATGAAAAAATATGATGTAAAAATTAATCTGGTCTCCTGTTCATTAATAAGAAGCTCTCTTCATTGAACACTGCCTTACCTTCCCTAGCTTATGCAAACAGGCCTGTTCAATATTGATCCATTAGCTGAGTATCTGACTATAGGATACCCTGTGTAGTGTTTGGTCCTAAAATAGCACTGTCTTTTTAGTGCAGTTTTCATCTAGTTTTAAACTGGTGCAGAGCTTCAGTATATTTGGCCTGAAGTTAGATATGCATTAGATTTGAACAATATTTGAAAGTACCAGCTCATAAAATTTGCAGTTCACAAGAGAATGCTCTCCTAGTTCTCTAGTCATTTAAAGTAAGACAGTCTCATCCTAATTGGATTCAATTACTGATAGTTTACAGTCTTTATGGGTAGAGAAAATCCTATAGTAGCCTTAAAAAAGTGTGCATAAGACTGAGCATGTTTGGAGTTAGTTAGGAATCTTACAGCACATCATTTGAGATAAAGATCAATCTCTCTTGATTTGAATTCCAGACCCCTCAACTGTGGTCTGCTGACATCTCTTCAGCATTTGTGACATTTACCAGTGATATACCATTATATCATTTTCAACTCCAGAGGTCAGATGACAAGATGCAAAGACATTAGAATACTGATTATAAAAAAGAAAGGAGTTTAGAACATTAAAAGAAAGCTATAATGGAAAAAACGAAGACAGAGTTTTCTAAGATGCATGAATACCTTGGCAATAAAACCATAATATTATATGTGCTTTTATTTACAGATAGTTAACCTCAAGTGGTTCACTTTGGTTCTGATCTCTTTATTTCTGATTAAATCCATTCAAAATCCTGCCATTTATTTACAGGAGTGTTCTTTACATGAGTAAAGATAAAGTGGCTTTGGAGAAGATCTAATTAATGTGATTTTCAAAGTTTTACTAGAACAAGCAGTTCTAAAAAACCCACTCAGACAAATAATAGTTAAAGATAAATGCATCTGCCTTATATACTATGATAAAGAAAAATAAAATAAATGTTCCAACCTAAGTCAAATAAATTATATTCATTGTTTTATATATTGAAATAAAGGGAAAGGAAAGTCTTTATTTTTTTGTGTCTGGAAACTCAAATCTTTTGAACACAATGGATACCTATAAATATGTATCTGTGGTTCAGGACCTTATACAAAGCCCAATGGGAATCCTTCCATTGCCTCCAAAGGACACTGCATTAGGCCGATGATGAACAATTAAATATATTTTAGCCAGTTTTGAAGTAACTTGTGAACTGAACATGGTATCAAGCCAAACACGGATAAGTGTTAGGAACTATATATATTTTAAGTTGTTCAACAATTGTTCAAACAAATCTTTGGGGCTTTTGTGTTAGAGACCACACATGGATTTAGCGCCTAGTCCAATGCCCAGTGAAGTCTTTACTGGTCTTTCAATTGACTTTAATGAGAACTGGAACAGACTCTTAAATAAGATGTCCATGATTTTCAAAAGTAGTTCTGGGTGTTTGATATAAGGGTGCTCAACTTGACACTTTAAATGTACTTGATTTTCAGAAACTGGTGAGCACGCGCTTCTGAATATGTCCTTTTACTAAAAAGGAGTACTTGTGGCACCTTAGAGACTAACCAATTTATTTGAGCATGAGCTTTCGTGAGCTACAGCTCACTTCATCGGATGCATATTGTGGAAACTGCAGAAGACATTATATACACAGAGACCATGAAACAATACCTCCTCCCACCCCACTCTCCTGCTGGTAATAGCTTATCTAAAGTGATCATCAAGTTGGGCCATTTCCAGCACAAATCCAGGTTTTCTCACCCTCCACCCCCCCCCACTACACACACACACACAAACTCACTCTCCTGCTGGTAATAGCCCATCCAAAGTGACCACTCTCTTTACAATGTGTATGATAATCAAGGTGGGCCATTTCACATTGTAAAGAGAGTGGTCACTTTGGATGGGCTATTACCAGCAGGAGAGTGAGTTTGTGGTGGGGGGGGCGGAGGGTGAGAAAACCTGGATTTGTGCTGGAAACGGCCCAACTTGATGATCACTTTAGATAAGCTATTACCAGCAGCAGAGTGGGGTGGGAGGAGGTATTGTTTCATGGTCTCTGTGTATATAATGTCTTCTGCAGTTTCCACAGTATGCATCCGATGAAGTGAGCTGTAGCTCACGAAAGCTCATGCTCAAATAAATTGGTTAGTCTCTAAGGTACCACAAGTACTCCTTTTCTTTTTGCGAATACAGATTAACACGGCTGTTACTCTGAAACCTGTCCTTTTACTGTGTCTCAATTTAGGCGTACAAAACCCACTCATCACTTTAGAAAATCTTGGTCAAAGTGACTCCAAAAGTATTACAGTGCTTAGTATCCATGTTCTGCACTATCCTGGGTCAGATTCCTAGTTTTGGTCCTAGAGCTCCCCAGGCTCACAGAAGGAAATAGGTAATGGGAGAACACCATGCTGCAGTGACTCCTCTCATTGATTGCACAGTCATGATGGAAAGTTATGGAGAGGCTTATCAAGAAATTCTCAGAGAAAGAAGGCTGATATGCAAGCCAAGAGGCAACATTAGAGGAAATCCAAAAAAATATGAGCACATTGCAGAATGTAGCACTTATCTCTGGCCAGAATGCTGCATGCTAATGTCCTACACTGTATTCTAATCGAATGTTTACATAACTGAGTAATATTTGAATGTGCTGGCCAGTTAAAAGTTATATCAGGCAGAACATTAAACTCAGATCCTTTGTTTTATCTGTAGTTGGCAGTAATTTGAAGATCCCTCAGTGCTTTTTGAAAAGACTAGGGCATAACTTGATGAATATGTTGAAGGAGTAACTCATGAAAACCTATCATTTCTACAGGGTTTACCAAAGAAATAAATGTTACCGGAACTTGTAAAGACATTTTCTCCATGTGTAAGTGGAGAGTTCTGTTAATCACTTGATGGACTGAACAATCATATAGTGAGACACACATCTAGAAAAAGATATTAAATTCAAAAAATGTAGTTAAAAGGAAAGAAAATACATTCTGGCTGCTCATGGTCAGCTGCACTTTTCATTTCTCCAGTTAACTAAGTTTTACCTAATTATTGTGTTGGTCAATAAAATATCTGGAGATGGGCTGAACATTTCATCTGGCAAGCAATTAAAGATTAATCTTGCTGTTTCCACTTGCAAGGGAAGACAGCTTTGTTCTTTTCAGCATAGAATTTGATGTCTTTAGTGACCACCCAGCATGGCAATTTCTACTCCATTTTATAGTAGTTATAAAAAAGAAAACTGCAAGAGTAAAAAAAAAATACAGTCAGAAGTCCAGCAGCAGAGTAGGGGCTATACAGTTTATTGTTCTGAATGCAGCATGTACGATTACCTGTCTCATGGGTGTGCAAGCAGCTCATGGCCCTCAGGCACACGGTACTGGTGCTTGAGGCCAGAGTGCCTGAACTGAGACAGAGAGGTACATAGATGAGACTTTCAGGAACACCAAAGAGTGGTTCCACCCTCAATCTGACCACCTCTGTGCTTTTAAGGAGGATGAAAATCTCAGAGAAGGAGAACATCAAGATGGAGTGCAGGGAAACAATCCCACAGCTGGGATCCTCCTTCCCGACAATGTCATAGTATCCTCTCGCACTGAGGATACCCATTCTGAGGAGGGAACCCCAGTTACTAAGAAGAGTCAGGTAATAATAATGAGGGATTTGATTATTATAAATATAGATAGTTGAGTTGTGATGACCAGGAGAACTACACAGTAAACTGGCTGCCAGGTGAAAAGACTACTGATTGCACGAGACATCTAGATAGACTTATGTACAGGGCTGGTGGTCATGGTACGTGTAGGTACCAATGACATTGGGAAAGGTAGAAGAGGGGTCCTGGAGGCCACATTTAGGCTTCCAGGTAAGAAATTAAAGTCCAGGACCTCCACGGTTGCTTTCTCTGAAGCTTTCTCTCTTTCCATTTCCACATGCAGGGCCAGAAAGACAGGCAGAACTTCAGGGTCTCACTGTGTGAATGAGACAATGGTATATGGAGGAAGGGTTTAGGTTCATTAGGAATTTGGGGAACCTTTTTAGGAAAGAAGCCTATAGAGGAAGAATGAGCAACACCTAACCCAAAATGGAACCACACTGCCGGCACATAAAATTAAAAAGGTTGTAGAAGATTTTTTAAACTAAGGGTGCAGGGAAAGCCAACAGGTGCAGAGGAGCACATAATTTGGTGGAGACATCCCTTAGGGACAAATTTATCAAAGGAGCAACCCTATATCCTAGAAAAGAGGATAGGAAAGAAGTCGGTAAAGTCGGAGCTAATGAGGAACAGTCAAACATAAGAGTGCCATTTGAATATAACCCATGAAGGCAAGCAACTGAATATTGACAAAATGTAAAAGTGCTTTTATACAAATCCTAGAAGTCTAAATACTAAAATGGGTAAACTAGAATGCCTGGCATTAAATGAGGATATTTATATACATACATATAATAGGCATCACGGAAAGTTGGTGGGATGAGGATAATCAATGGGACGTGGTAATAGCAGGGTACATCTTCATCTTACAGCGAAGTACTATCACTGAAAAAACATTTCCTTTTCTTGTCATCTTTTATATGAGGCAGTTAAAGAGGTGAGAAGGTCCTGATTTTGCTATGGGCAGGAAGGGAAATGCTCCTTAGTGTAGGACACACACCTACATCTTCATTGTACTAAGGGTTTAAACCTCCAACAAAGTTAGCTCTTCATGTTGGTATCGTTGAGAAGGTTATAATCTATGAAGCTATAATGCTTTGAACAAAGGCTGGCTCCTGAAACAAAGGCAGAGAGAGCCCTTGACTCATTTTACTTACAGTATTGTTGGAATGAATGATATTTTTCGAAAAATATCAGATCTGATCATTATACACTGCACATATAATAGAGGAAAATGGGGCAACATGGTATTTTTGTGGTCAGTGGGGGCCACTGAGGATCAATGCAACAAAAAATACATTTGCCCAAGTGGCTGCAACTTTAAAACAATTTAAGACAACAAAACAAGGTAACTGTAAAATCAGCTCATCCTGGCAGCAATGAAGAGGGAACACAACAGATGCCCTGAACTTCCATCAGCTTGTCACCCCTTTCTATACTCAATCCAGAAAAGCCTAATTGCCCAAATTGTAACAAGCCCATTTACTCCCAAGGCCCTAACAAGCACATGCAATTTCATGAAGTATGACCTTAAGGGGGTGTGCAAGTATGTGTTATATTAGATCATACTATATCACCTTACATAGCCTGGCTATGAGGCTGAAAAGCACTTTTCACCCAGTTCTAACAGTTTGGCAACAGTTATTAAATTCAGTTGTAAGGCCTATGTAGACTGGTCCTAAAGTTGCAGAACCTGCATATTGTGTGTATGTATGTGTGTGCAATTTCCCAACAATTACTGGCTACTAAAATAAGAGTCATTTAGCTGCTCAGCATTGTATGTAATAAAACACCGAAGGCATCTGGGTTTTTTTGGATACATTTCTTGGCATGATGTGTTGGATTCTCCGAGCACAGTTTGGAGATCAGCATGTTTTCCAGGAAAGTTGGAAACCTATATCCACTCACATATCCTCTATTGTGTATTTTGTTACAATTCAGCACTACTGGTTTGTTTTGGGTTTGGGGGAAAAAAGCACATTATAAAAAAGATCAGACAATAATACCATGACAATGGAGCTGACTGCTCTTATCACAGGGAGCGGGCTACACAATACCAACCTTTGGGCCAAATCTGGCTTATGCAGGGAAAGTGGATAAGACTTATGCAGGGAAAGACTTCACCTCCCAAGAAGTACAAAATATACAATGCAAAAATCAACATTTGTGAGTTCCTAACTTCTGACTATGAACAACCCCCTTCCATCCCTTCCCACTAGTGTAATATGTAAGAATAATTATGGATAGCAGTTCTTGCCATGTCAGTGACCATACACACGTGAAGACATAAACTCGTAGACTTTTATGCCCATTAGGTCTTCATGTTGTGGATGGTACATGGAGCAGGGATTCTCTGATATTTCAAAGGGGTCAGAATCACCTTAGTTCACTACTGCTCACACTTTTGTGCTGGCCAAGGCTGGCTGGGATGCCTCTACAGCCCTTTACCAGATTTTTGCACTTTATTACTCTCTATTAAGGAGACAGTGGAAAAGTCTACTCACCACTGATGCACCCCTTCATGGCTGGGCATGATGAAGCCTTTTGGCATGTCCTGCCAACAGCTGCTGTGGCCCCGTGATGGATTGCCTCTTCCTCTGGCTCGGCCCTCTGGCCAGGTCACTTTTAGTCCTACCCTTTCTGGAGAAACCTGAGTCCAACATCTCAATGGTCTGGCAGTATCAAGTCACAGATCTGGCAAAATTTCAGGCTTTTGGCACCTACCAGCCCTTGGTTCCAGGCTCTTCACATCCCCACCTCAGGTAGGGTGCTAGGGGAATCCTGGCCTGCCCTCTACTCTGGGCTCCAGCCCAGGGATCCTGTATGAAGCAGATAAGGTCTGTTACTTCAGACCCTCTACTGTATCCCTGAGCTGCTTCCTCATATGCCCTGCAGCTAGGCCTATCTCAGTCTCTACCCCAGCTGAATCTTCTGCAGGTTCCAAAACAAAGGGGAGCCAAAGTAATTAAGACTTGTGAGCCAAGTAGGCTCTGATATTTCGGATGCTCTAGCTAGGCTTTAGCCCCAATTGGTTATTCCTTCTAGGCAGCTTCTAGGCAGCTTCTGGCTATGTTCTGTCTCCAGTCCCAGGCAGGCCTTTCTTCAGAGGGCTAGCTCAAGAGATCTGCTCCTGCTGTGCTGAGCTGCACAGCTGAGCTGAGCTTTTCCCCTTTTATCACCTCCCTGCACAAGTGTAGCACAAGTGTAACAGCATGGGACTGATTGGACCCACAAGCCGTCATTAACCTATGTTATCCAACATTCTAATCGCACAAAACTGAACACCCCTGCCCTGCCCCTTCTCTGAGGCCCCACCCCCACCGCACTCCTTCTCTGAGGGCTGTCCCCACTCACTCCATTCCCCAGCTTCACTCACTTTCACTGGCCTAGGGCATGGGGTTGGGTGTAGGAGGTGGGTGAGGGCTCCAGTTGGGGGTGCGGGCTCCAGGTGGGGCCAGAAATTAGTGGTTCAGAGTGTGGGAGAGGGCTCCGAGCTGGAGCAGGGGGTTGGGGTGTGTGGGGGGAGTGAGAACTCTGACTGGGGGTGCAAGCTCTGGGGTCAGGCTGGGGATGAGGGGTTTGGGGTGCAGGAAGCGGCCCCAGGCTGCCATAAATGAGTATTTCAGGGGCCATAAATGAGTAGTTCAGAGTGTGGGAGAGGGCTCTAGGCTGGAGCAGGGGGTTGTGGTGCATGGGGGGGGTGAGAACTCTGACTGGGGGTGCAGGCTCTGGGGTCAGGCTGGAATGCAGGAGAGGGCTGCAGGTTGGGGGAGTGTGGGAGAAGGTGCAGGCTCTGGCTGGGGGTGCAGGCTCTTGGGTGCAGCTGGGGATGAGGGGTTTGGGATGCAGGAAGGGGCTCTGGGGCAGGAGTATGGGGTGAAGGGGGTGTCTGTGAGGGCTCCAGTGGGGATGTGGGCTCTGGGGTGGGGCTGGGGATGAGGGGTTTAGGGTACAGGAGGGGATTGAGGTGTTGGGACATGTGCAGGCTCCAGGAGGGAGTTTGGGTGTGGGAGAGGACTCGGGGCTGGGCAGAGGGTTGGGGTGCAGAAGGGGATTCAGGGTCCCGGCGGCACTTACCGCAGCTCCCAGGAAGTGGTTGCCAGGTCCCTGCAACCCCTAGATGCATGGGCAGCCAGGGAGGCTCCACACGCTGGCCTCGCACCCGCAGGCGCCTCCCCTGCAGCCCCCATTGGTCATGGTTCCCGGCCAATGAGAGTTGCGGAGCCAGCCCTCGGGTCAGGGGCAGCGCGTGGAGCCTCTCTGGCCACTCATGTGCCTAGGGGCTAGTGGCCACTTCTGGGAGCTGTGCGGAGCTAGAGTAGGCAGGGAGCCTGCCTTAGCTGTGGGCCTCCACTGCGCCGCTGACCAGACTTTTAATGGCCCAGTCAGCAGTGCCGACCAGAGCTGCCCGGATCCCTTTTCGACCAGGTGTTCCAGTCCAAAACCAGACCCCTCACAACACTATATTAACCCCTTCTTGGTCAGTGTGGGATTTGTATACTGTATGCAGGGATACTTACAAATTACAAGTTTTTTGAGGTTCTTCTGATATTATTTATCTATGACCCTGCATGGCACTAGAAAAATCAAGGACTATATGTTCTAATATTGGTATAAGGACTAATATAACATATCAGGCTCTGGCTCAGATTCTATGGTCTGGCTGAGCTGCATTTAATGCAGTTCCAGAGGGGGGACAAAATGGCTTTGTGCCATTTTTGTAGGTCTCCAATGACAGGACTGGCTAGAGACTGGTTTGCCCCCTGGTAAAATTTAAAGCAGCTTTAGGATGGCTCTGAGTTGCTCAAGGCACCATTCCAGCAACCAGGGATTGTTGGACATAGCAGCACTCTGGCCAGGCCCTCCATAGCAGGCACCAAGAGGGAATGGGGCAGAGATGCTATGTTGGCTGTATGCCACCAGGTGATTCCCTATATGCTTAGGAAGTTGGTTAAGT
This sequence comes from Natator depressus, assembly GCF_965152275.1. Taxonomy (NCBI): domain Eukaryota; kingdom Metazoa; phylum Chordata; order Testudines; family Cheloniidae; genus Natator; species Natator depressus. The sequence continues at coordinate 99,801,597 of NC_134240.1, read as the reverse complement.
TTGCCTGACAGCATTTCTGCACTGCCATTTCTCTCTGTGCCTAGAAAGCTGGTTAAGTTCGCTTGATGGCACTTCTGCCCTGCACTTAGCCACTACTAAGTGACTACAGAGAAGCCAAAAAGCTGGCCCTAAAAGTCTAACATATTAGTGTATATTTGCTTAATAACTCAGAAGATCCATTTTCTCCTTTTTTTTTCCAAGAAAGGGAAAAAATCACCTTACCATCTTTCTGGAAAGATCAAAGGTGCACAGATTCTTAAAACACAAATGTCAATTTCTTATACCAATTGCTTACTCATATACTTTGAAAGAATTTGCATCTTTTTGATCTCATTTACTCTCTGCATTTAATTTGTTTTGGTTTTGCATGTTTTAATTTAGCAAACAAGTTGTACGCCGTGACCTAAGCCCATTTTAGATTTGTTAAGGAATCTTGCCTGTTCACAGTTTTTTCAGTCTGTTTGTATTCATCTCACATGCTGAGTTATATTTAAACAGAGGATCAACTGATAATTGTAGCACCACTGCTGGCACCGCTCTAATGATGAGTCTGCCAGCATTTTCAGGTTGAAATCTGGCATTCAACATTGCAGCCTGGGAGCCAATTTTTATTAAAATTAGTGGGGGGAAAAATCTGTTTGGCTTTTCTCGTGCAATAAGAAGGTAAAAAGATAGAATTTAAAAAGAAATAATTAGTGTTGAAAATACAGTACGTAACCAGCAGGTATTTTTTGTGGTGTGTGGGGTCCTGCATGGGTTTTACTGACATGTATTGACTAGTACATAATATTATTACTGTCCTCTAGCTGATAGAATGCTAGGGCTGCTTACATGTTACTTATTAATTATATCATGATTTAATGGTTGGTTTTCAAAGGACCTCATCCTACATAGTATAAAGTGTCTTTTGTGAGCTGTTGAGCATCCAGTGGGTCAAGCTTCACATCTCACAGATTTAGGCTAATCCAGAGCTGTGAGCCATCCTACATTATTTTGTGGAATTATGTGTGCCCATTTTTGCCATTTTGTTCTGTGTAAGTTCACACCCTGAAAATGTCCTTTTAGGCAATGTTTTTGGCAAAATGGCTGTTTACATCAAAAATATGCAAAACCTGAAAATGTTATTTATTTATTTATGTGTAGGCACCTTCAAGGTGCACTTTTCAACACAAGGGCATCTTTGCTCAAAACTGGGCCCACGTTCACTCCAAACACTCTACTTACCTCAGCAAAAGGTGTCTATGGTTTTATTTGTTTTAGGTTCTAAATTCTATCCCCACTTACAGCCTTGAAACTACATAGTCATGGTATGTGAAACTGCTGATAATTATGTGCAACCATAGAATATTAAATTTAAACATATAATACATATAACATAATGCCCAGGATAATAATTAGCCCCCAGTACTGAAACTGGATCAACTAGTGTAGACCCATACACAGCTTCTTTGAAGTCAATAGCCATAAATATGTAATTGTATAACATATATGGTCAAGGACCTAAAAGCACTTTATCAGCATTAACTACCGCTCACACTAAGATAAGCACAACCTTCTTGGTATTATTACACCCCTTTTACAGATGGATAAACTGAGGCACAGAGAAATTAAGCGACTAACCCCACAGGTTGAGAGAGATACCTAGTGCTCTGTTCTAAACATTAGCCCACACTCTCTTCTGTTGTAGCAAGTCTTGTCTCTTCAGCATCAACGCTACAATGACCAGAAGGAAAGAACACAGCAAACCTGATCAGATGGGACAATCACAGATCATTGACACAAAAATGCTGTTATGAAGTTTTAGAATCCCTTTCTTTCTTTTATAAATTCCCTCCCAATCTTAGTACAGGTAGTTGGCAACTGTGCAAATGGATCAGCAGTGGCACATATACACAGAGTTTGTCTGAGGATAATTAAAATTTGTTATCTTAATCCAACAGAAATTAGACTTTTTTTGGTGTGTGGGGGGGAGGGGGGGAGGGCGATATCACCCACCATTGTTTCAAATAGCAAAAGATGAGGTTTTGTGCAGATTTTCCATTTCCACTGATATTCATTTCAATAATGTAATTCTTGCTTAACAGCCATTGGGGAAGATTCTTTCCTGCACCGCAGTTCTGTTTGACTCAGGATAGGGCAGGGTATACCAGGGAACCAGTTCTCGTTTCCTGATTTTCAGGGCCAGCCTAGGGCTGACAATATATAGAGCCGCTTCTGGGCAGCTTTAAGATCCATCACTAGGATAGGATCCTCCCATAGACCCTATCCCAGTAGAGGACTGCACTGGTGGAGTTTCTCTCTGCCATGCCTCTTCCCAACTTCCTACACCAGGAAGAGGGAAGGGCAGAGGTCTAGGGCCTGAATCCAGCTCAGGTACCCCAGCACAGAATTCCCCTACACCAAAGGAATTCTCTGCTGGCAATCTGTGGTCAGAATCCGGACCCTCTACACCCCCCAAAGCCACCAGACACAGTGAATGGAAACCCTGCAGACCTTTATCAAAAGGACCCTTCCCATACCTGCACTGGTTCTTGACCCAAGAACTTTTTTTGATTAGAGATGCCAAACAAGTAGAACCCTCCAAGATCCAAGTGTGTGACACTTTCTCTTCTGAATAATAAATAAAATAATAATAATAATACTTTGCACTTAATATTGTCTTTCATTTGGCAATGTCAATCACTTTACAACAAAACATCCTAGGGGACTTGGCAAGTATTAGTGTTGTACTCACTTGACATATGAGAAAATTGAATCAAAGAGAGATTAAGTGACTTGTACAAGATCAGACAATGAATTGGAGATAGAGCTTGTAATCAAACCCTAAATGTCCCAACTCCCATCCCTTTCTCCAACTTCTAAACTACACTTTCTCCCTAATGTGCAACAAAGACTCAATATGTGGTACACATACCAAACAGAAGAAGAGCTGGAAACAGTATGAGCTAATTTTCTTTATCAGGTATACAGTTTACTGTAATCTTAATTTCAAGAGTTTGATTTTTTGATCTCAGTAAATGAATTAACAGTGAAACAACACGATGTTTGCATGAGACAGAAGTAAACAGAGGTCTGAAATAAGTACCATGCCATGTTCTGAGTTCCACCCGAGAGTATTATATAAAACAAAACCCTTTGGAAGCAAGAATTATGATAAAACTCATTTTTTACTTGTGACCTAATCCAGCACTTGAACCCAGGTATCCATCGATCATTCTAGGCTACTTCCTCTAGCCATGCTATAAAGTGCATGGGTAGAGAAGAATGGTCTTGAGGTTAAAGCAGGAATTTAGGTTCAACTCTTGCCTGTGCCACAAACTTCTTATAGATGTTTATATGCTACAATGAGGAAAGCCAATAGGAGAACCTGGACAGGTTTCACTGTCTTCTCTTCCCCGGCTCTGAGGCACTATCAGAATCTCTACTACCTTCAAGACAGTACAACCTGTTGTAGACTCTGTAGCCATTTTTCTTTAATTGCTTTTGCCTCAAGAAAAGGAGTACTGTTTTCCTGGGTTAGGCAGATAGTAGTAGCTCTCTTCTCGTTCTAAACTTGCATTCTTTTGGTGGCAGCTCCTTCAGTGCTACTAGTCAGTAGATACAGTATGGTAGTATCCCACTTACCTGGGTTTAGTTTGTGAACCAGAAGAAGGTGCAGAACTCTGAGAGAGGGACCCTTAGGAATGACTGTAGCCAACTTTCTCTTCTGTGATTTTCTCTTTTTCATTATGTTTGACATTTCTGAGACTGAGCTTTGTTACAGACTATTAGCCTATGGCAGTAGGCTTGGGAGATGAAACTTCATCAAGATATAAATCACATAAAAGTGTGAAAATGTGAAACTACAAGGCTGCATTTGTAGCTCTTGGTTGGAATAGATTTGTTGCATTGATTGCAACATTTCAGGTTACTGTATCTGCCAATGCTACAGCATGTAGTGAAATGAAATCAGCGCCCTTTGTGCCTAGACAGCAACTCTATTAAACTTTGTGTTTAGCATATCTACTGACTTTGTGGGATCACTGTAGCAAGTTTTAAATGATGCATGAAATGAAGAATTCCTGCCCATCTTAGGAAGAGATTGTGCAGATAATAGACAGTGCTTTGCACAGCTGTGTAGTGTTTTTTTGCTGTGGTGGTGTTCAACTCAGACACAGAAATGCCCTTCAAACCCCAAAATAATAGTAGATACATATATTTATATAGGGGTTTTGTGTTGCTGCTGCTTGTGTATAAATTCCTTTTTTTATTTTCTTAATAGTATTCAGTCAGAGAAGAGAAACTGTTCATTACATACAACCCCAGCCCTGCCCCATAAACAAAATCCCAATGGTATAGCTGTGCATGACTGATCATTGGGCCTCACTTCTTTCTTATTCGAACTTTGTTTTGGTGGGGAAGGAGGTGAAATTTTTGAAAGTTTGGTTTTATTTTGAGGGCCACATTATGGGTGGCCTTGCACAGAAGTAATAGCTTTGCCCACCCCCACTTGGTGGGACTTAAGTGGGGACATTCAAAATAGCAGTCCCTGGGCATTGAGACGTTTAGGGACTGCTTGCTCCTGCTCCTCCCTGCAGAGATAGCCAATGGAGATAAAGTGAGGCCATGTCCATATCCCAGCTCTCCACACACCAGACCACGGAGTAGGACTGCCACATTCTGCTCCTTCCCAAAGGTTGGGGCAGATTGTGCTCTACCTGTGTTCCAGGAACAGCACCAGAGATACTGTGCCTCAGGGAGGCAAAATCCTTCTGGGGCAGTGTGGCTTCACCCCATTCGCTACTCAGGGCTGTGATGTAAAGGGCTGTGATGTAAAAACTACAATCTAGCTCACAGATTACTTTAATGTCACTGGCTTCTCTCTAGCAGAGCAGAAATTTCAGATCAAAGAATGGGATTTGCCTAGATTATTAACCTATCCACTCCCTCCCTCTTTCTTTTCTTTTTAATAAGGCAGTGGGGAAACTACTTGAACATTGAACAAGAGTTTCAGTTTTTTAACTTTTAACTCTGAAATTCTATATCCAGTTTCATTGGACAGAATAGGGTGAACCAGAGCTACATCTTTGACTGAGGAAACAACTTCTGCCTGTACTATTAGTAAACAAAACAAAAAGTTTAAAAACTACCCAGTAAATTAGGGTTTTCCATTCTGAGGATACCCATTGATTATACTAGGGCATAAGGGACCACCTGCAGGGATCCAACTGCCAGCACATTCTAAGTGCCCTGTCCTACTCTTACTCCCATTCATATTGCTTACTTCCTTTTGAAATCAATGGGACTGTGCTTGGCATATGTACTCTGAGCCTGATTCAAGCCAAATGGTGTCAAAGGAAAGACTCCCAGGGTAAAATTTTCAAAAGTGTGTTAGCTACTTAGTAGCCTAAATTCTATTCACTGGGCTTTGGATACATTCACTGGGCTTTGGATCAGGCTCTATGTATGAGAATAGCCCCTTTATAATAAAGCAAAACAAAAATAGCAGGTCTGACACTCCCAACTTTGGGATATTCAAAATCTGGATCTGGATTCAAGTTTGGTGGATCGGGCCCACCTCTCACTGCTTTTCATTTTGCAGTTTAAATGTACTTGTGACTCAATATAGAGAAGCATATAAAGTACATGCAATGTAAAAGTTACTGAAGCCTGTTAATGGTTGATTCTCAAATCACCTTTTAAGCATTATGTCATAGTTGTTTAAAAAGATATGTATCTAAAAGATGTATATTGTTACATGTATTTTATGTAAAGAACTGAGCTTTTTATACTGCATGTTTTAATATATAAAAACATTATAATAAAGCATGTGGTGTACCTACTTTATTCTTTGGCATTCTTTGGTGCACTAGTTGGTGTGAAGTGCATTGGCGATACCTAAGTTGATCCAAAGAAACTATAATGGTTCATTTGGAAACACAAGGTCTACTGTACCGTTGATTTAAAAAGAAAATCACATAATAAAAAAATTCTTAAAGTTAAAGGAATTCTGCCCTAAGAGGTGATAAATATCTTATTATTATTTTACCTTAATAGGGAAAGGTAGTCACACAAATTTCTGCGTTTGTCAATATTGCATGACAGGAATTTCTACTTGTCAAAAATATTTTTACTTCTCCAAAAATGTCCCATCCCATTCTTTGTCCCTAAACATTCAGGAGTATTTAGAGAAGAAAATTGTATAATATTCCCCCATAGTAATACATTTTCAGGAGCTAGAAAGTGTGGAAACAGAGTGACTGTTAATCCCCTATAGTATTTTCAGCTCTTACACCCTATTTTCATTGTCTCACATCCTAATCAATTATCCTCAGCAATATTACAAAAATAAAGTTTTACAGTGAGGGAAACTAATGTTCCTATTGTTATTACCAAAAACTGCACCTCCTGGTGATTTTACTTGGGGCACTATTGCTAACATCACTGGTGGTTTCAGTTTAAATGCATTGCTTTCTTCTAAATATATGAGAAACACCATAACAATGGTAGCAATTTGGAAAAGAACAAGAGGGAAAACATAATAATGGGAGTACATATCTTGTTAATTAAAAGAATTGATACAGGAAAGCAGTTTTTGCAACATTAATTAAACACTTGTTTTATTTAACCTACGTGGGCCAATCAAATACAACCAAAAACAACTTATCACCTGCTTGTCAGGAGAAGTAAATTGAACTCTTTATGGGGCATTGAGATAGGTCAGCAGGCACAATTTTTTGCCTTCACCCACTTTTCACAAGCACTAGAAGAAAGAGGGCAACTGTCAATCCAGCAGTGTGGCAATCATTACAGGTTTGCAGTGAAGCAGAAAAATGCTGTAATAAACAGGTCTTGCTGCCTTCTATCACTCCATTCATCCTACACTTGAAGTGCTCAGGCCTTCTGGCCTTGCTGAGCGTTAAATCCCCATCCAGCTGTTTGACCCTATTACGAGAACATGATAGGCACCCCTGTCACTTGAAATGGCTGCAACAGTCTGATGCACCGAATCTATCTTTCCGACAGGTAAACCTATGGATAATTTATTTTTATGTGGTTTCAAAGTATGTTGACAGCAGTGAGGTAGCGTCTACAATGCAAACTGTGTTTTAGGGTGGGCAGGTTTCATTGTTGCAAAGCCATTGTTAATGAACAGGAGGTAAAAGGATTGTACTAATGTTGATTGTCTGTCAGAGGTGGCCAATCTTTTCATATGACCTCCACACCATAAAGCTATAATGCAGCCTCAGCATATGCACCATTAAAATCAATGTCCAATACTGTAAATCCACTGCGTTCTTTCTTGGACAGAGCTCCCTTCAATACTATTCACTAAAAGCTACCAAGGGATAACTTCTTATATCAAATTTAAATATATGGAGTAGTACGCAACACTAACGAATATTGACATTCCACATTAATTTGATAAATACAATTTCATTTTGCTGCACAGCGGCATTAAACTAATTAGAGCTGGTCTAAGCTTTTGGGCCATTTAAAATGTTTAAATTTGGCTGGTTCATTCAGCCTGCAATCAGTCAGTCAGTCAGTCAGTCTTCTAGTGACTTCTAATTAAAAAATAAAGTATTAATTACTAAAAAGGAAAAAAAGTTTTTACACTTTGACATCCCATACATCAAAAAGTACCCACACACTTAAAAGATAATACTTTCAAAGTAGGTTAAATACAACCTTTCCAACACAAATACAGTGGTATGCCTTGAAAGCGAATGACTTCCAAGTCACCCTCTTGATTGCTGTTTGACCGTACCTTTACAATGTGTGCCATTTAAGCCTACAGAATCCAATCAATGTGTCAGTTAAATTGCTACTCATCTGTCGAGATTAAGCGTTCGACTATTACCTCAGATTTAGTAGAAGTCTTAGATACTGGCACATTTCACCGAAGCCATTAGTAACACCTGGAATCATTCACATTAGTTTAAGATCTGGCACCATAAATTTCCAGCCATTAATGATTATTCTGACTCCTCAGGATAAATGGCTTAACGTTTTTGATAATGAAAATATACATTCTGCAGTAGTTCTTTCTTAAACCCACATTACCTTTGTAATGTACTTCATGGCTGATAGTAACAGACTGTGTCATAACTCTCACAAGGATTTTTAGTGTGCTGTAAAGTATTTAAGATCTGTTGTGCTATTAATTTCCCCAAAATTTGATGAGATATTTATTTAGCTATTTACATTCTAAAACTGAATTAAATGTATTAATTTAAATGATTGTCATCAGGGTGTAAATGATATCAGTTTAGCGTTATTCTGACTACTGTTGCTTCTGCTCTTGGTTGTAATCTGAACTGCATATTTTTTTCCCACAACATCCCCCGGCAACAAACTTATATTGGATATTATCAAAAATAACAGAAAAATATCACTGTGAGAGCAATGTGTCAGATTAGTTATAGCTGAGAGAGATTATTTAAATATCTCAAATAAATCTTTTCATTCCCAGCACATTCATCTCTTTTAAGTGCTCATTAAGGTGGGGTGTGACAGTCCTGGAAAATGAAACACTAATTCTTTTTCTCTGAAGCCTGAGTGGAACATTCCCAAGGGCAGCTATAGTTTAGGTGTATTACAGGACTAGGGCAGCATGAGATTCCTTCTCTGCATCTTATTCGAAAAAAGTGATGCAGTTTTTTTGATGCCACTATTCTTCTTGCTCATATTCCTATGATCTATTAGATCTGAAGAAAACAGATGTCAGTTTGTGGTGTTTGATAAACGTTCAGTGGAACTTGGCTGTGACTACCTTAACTCATTTCAGGTCAGTGTAATTTGCAGTCAGTCTTGTCTTTAGCTGATTTAGACCAAGACTTACTGAAGGATAGATCTGCTTCTTCACAGTCACTTTTTCAAGTGCAGTTAAAAAGCCGATAAAGCAACTGTGTCTAAATATGTATCTGATATTAGAATACTTGTAAAATGTAATAAATATGTACATTCAGGTCTTACTATTGAAGCATTCACATTTCCAGACCTCTCATACAGGGATGTTCAATATTCCTTTAAACAATAAAGGTTCATAAAACAATGTGTATGAACTCTTTAATGAACTAAGAAATGGTTATTGGTTCACATTAGAGCTATCATGTTTAAATTCCACTCAAAATTTAGAATGCAGTATCAGGAAAGAATGTACAGAAATGCTGTCGTCAAATGGATTCATACCACTAGTTCTAGTTAGCCTTTTTATTTGAAAAAGCAAATTCGTTATCAGTTTTTGAGTTTCTCCACATCTTTTATTTTCCATTTACTCATTTCTTAAGAAGCACATTGTGTCACACAATTAAACAAACCATGAATTAGTACTGAATGTGGAGTACAAAATATTGAATGTGGAGTAAAAAACAAAATGTTTTTTAAATATAAGTCACATATAAAATGGAGATAGTTTTTTTCCTAAGAGGAACAGAGATGCAGTCAAAGAAAGTGAACTATATACGTAGAGATCAGAAGGGGGGAAAATGTGTGGCTTGAAGAAAAGGCACAAAAGAAAAATCTAATGAATAGATAAAAGTTCTCTGGACAAGCCTTGAAATGAAGTGGTGACACTGTAAGCATTCAAGGAAATGATCAGAATAGGGAGGTGGCACTGATGATCATTATCTAATAAGGAAGGAAGGACTAACAGCAACACATGAGAATTATATGAAACACAAATCTTGAACTTAATCCCAGAGTTAATGGAAGGCCTATGCAACATATAGAATGGTACAGTTTCCCCCTCATACTCATTTCTCCCCAATCAAGTGGGAGCCAAATACTCTGACACACAATTAAAAAAACATAGACCCCCTAAGCTTCTGCCTCTGCTACTAGCTACTTGCTTCTTGATGCTTTGTGTACTGACTTCTGGGGCCCTTTGCTCTTTGTTGAGAAAGAGAGAATGGAGGAAGGTGGTGAAATAGAGAGGTTGGAGATCATGAGACAGGGATAAAAGAGCTAACAGCAAAAGCCAAAAGAGCAAACCTCTAGAACAAAGGGGGCAACATAAACATATGTAGCTATAGGGGACCAACCAGCAGCACTGGGGAAAGGAAGAAGGGAGGGGTGAAAGAAGATGAGGAAGGGAGGATAAGGAAACAATACACAGTGAATAGAATAACATGAGGATAGTAAGTGAGGAAAGGCAAAGAGGCAATGGATGTGGTAAAAGAGACAGAACAAGCAGAAGAGAATGACAAATGGGGGAGGGAAGACACAAAAGAAAACTGGGCTGGGTGGCAGAGAGAGAAAAGAGTACAGGAGGATCTGGTGTGTAGATACCATGATTACTGGAGTCTTAGCAATACCTAAAATAAAGAGATCAAGACAAAATTCCCCTCTGTGAAGAGCCTCTCATTAATAATACAAAGCAAATTCCTTTTCAAGTACCAGTTCAGCTGACCCAAGTTTCTGCTTACCCCATTGATACATGCACAAGTACATGAATGTTCTTTGGGAGTATATGCACCACCTCAGTGCTCTCCAATACTCCATTTCCTGCTCCCCCGCAAAGAAAGTGTATTGATTTGTTGGTTACTCTTTTGTAAGTCCAATCACTCTAATCAATAATTTTAGTAGTACTTCACTACTGTGCAAGGTAGTCTTGCCTTTTCAGGTAGTCTTGCTCAACAAAGAGGTACAGGCCCAGATCCAAAGGTACAGTGTAGCTGCTTTGCACCACAGCTCCAACAGAATCTGGGCATGGAGCCAACAAAGAGAACTCCAGAGACTCACCCAGTGTGCAGGGCTGGTGGAAAGGGACAACTCATGTCGCCTCACTGATCTCCAACTGCTGCATCATATCCTGGAGACAGTTTGCAGCTTGCACAGCCAGAAGCTGCTCTAAGTTACACCAAGGGACCAGTCCAGCACATAGCAGCCCAGGATCAAGGGAGCACCCTGGCACCCTGAGCTATACCGTGTGCTTCTCAGTCAAACCCTCGTTCTTCTCAGACATGATCTTTTCTGGGATATTATACCTGCATACAACAAAAACATCAGCTAGTCAAATTTATACATCAGGCAAAAATTCATAGCCACCAAGTTGTAGACACATCTGTCATGCCATATAAACAATATGCTTGCTTTCAGGAAATCTTTTTCAATACACACCTGAAATAGTTTTAGAAGATGTAGACAGGGAAAGCTTAAAAGCTGTAATTATGTGAAACTGGAAATAATGGATGAAAATAATGGAGTAATTCAGTTGCCATTAATAAATAGTTCTGTAAGAACTCAAAATCGCTGAGTCATCTGCCCATTTCCGTTGCACAAGTGGTAGAAAACTTCCTATAAAGAATGCAGCAGTAATGTGTCTATGTGGTTATTTGCATGCACAATTACAACAATTGCCCACACAAATAAGCTCAGTGACACATAAATTAGGTGTGCAAATACACGTTTTTGTAGGCCTAAATATTTGAAAAGTAAAACAGTGTTCTTGACAATGTCTGACACTGACATTTGGGGCCTGATTTTCAGAGGTCCAACTGAAGTCAGGTTGTCATGGCCTACTCTTATCATTTTATTAATCAATTATGGAAACCAATAGGAATGCTGCTGATCAAGTAGTTATCTTTTTGGATCAGATAGAGTGTTTCTAAGATGGTCAGGTGCTCCATCCACATATGCAATCCAAGACTGTATTTAAAATCAGTATCCTCATTGCCTATGAAGATAGTTTTTATGATAACAAGCTGTTGAGTTCATGATGTGTCTTCAGTGGAAACTAGCTCCAAAGCAGGAAATGGTTGGAGTCTGTCAAGCATACAGTAAACTCAGGTTTGAAGCTTGGCATTTAGTGATGTAGATTCTTAATTACAACAACAGAGTAGGTAGTGTGAAGGAGGAACTTTTACAGTGTATTAAAGAAAGGAGTGATATGTGGCACAGCTTCCTGGATTTCCTTGGAAATATGAAGCAGAATCATTCAGTCATTAATAATAGGGCCTTGGAAATATGAAGCAGTATCTTTAATTCATTCATTAATAACTGGGGTAACCGGGGAACATTTTAATCTAGAAGAAATACTTGAAACTAGCAATTGGTTGGGATCGCATCCCCCTATTTACCTAGCTGCCTGAGAAGTTCCTATCAAAATATATTGTGTTCCCCTACCAGGACACTGAACATTTGGAATAAGGTTGCATGTGTTAATATAATTTAAAGGAGGAGTGACATTATGAACAAATGCTTACAGTAAAACTCCCCTTCATCAGAAGATCATTCCATGACAGCTGTATCTCCTTAGATAGAAGAATTCACAGCTTGGCTTAATTTTCAAAATATATGAAGATCCTTTTCAAAATATATGTAGGACCAGCTACACTGTTAACCTCAAAATAATCATTCACCTTTCACTTTCAGCAATTAATAATCAAATTGCCTGCATGTCAGTTGCAATCCCTGGAGTTAGTTAGCTAGATATAGTTATAGATTAAATTTAAAAGTTGCAGGAACTTGTGTAGTTTGCATGCAAATATTTGTAATAATAAAAATAATCACTATCTAGCAAGTTCCAATACTGAATAAGTGGGAGAATAGCAATTTATTATGTCATTGCTAGTTTACAGTAGAAATGTAAGTAACATCAGGTAGTTACAAATCAAATAGTCCAAACAAAAAAACTGAGTTAAATAAAATACTGATACCACTCAAACCTCTCTGATCGGTTCTACCAGATTAGCAGCAGTTTACCAGCCCTTGCAGCTAACCCACACCGCAGGTAGACTTTGAACTGTTCTACTGTTTACTTTTTAACATTTATATTGCAGTGCCCTAAACCAGACTGGGGCCACATTAAGCTAGATACTGCATAAACATATGGTAAACAAAAAATGCCCTGCCCCAAAGAGTTTACAATCTGGTACTTTGATTGCAACCCATACTCCATTAAATTCTCCCTTCAGGAATGCCTGGTAGGTCAGGCTGTGCTCCTGTCCCTGCTTCACAATTGCATGGTACAAAATCATGACAGCTGAGCTCCCAAGATATTCCCAAACTCACCAGCTCCTGGTCACCTTCTTGGCCAGGTTCTATAACCCAATCCCAAGGTGCCTTCCTGAAGTGCAGACAGGGCCTGGTTTCTGGCTCCTTTTCCTTCTTGTTGGGGTGGGAAGTGAGGGAGCCTACCGTTCTCTTTGGCCATAGCTTGTGGTTCTAGTCCTGGAGACAGCTAGTCTCATGTCGGGCTAGATTGTCGGGCTCAACGGGTAGTGATCAATGGCTCCATGTCTAGTTGGCAGCCGGTGTCAAGTGGAGTGCCCCAGGGGTCGGTCCTGGGGCCGGTTTTGTTCAATATCTTCATAAATGATCTGGAGGATGGTGTGGATTGCACTCTCAGCAAATTTGCGGATGATACTAAACTGGGAGGAGTGGTAGATACGTTGGAGGGCAGAGATAGGATACAGAGGGACCTAGACAAATTGGAGGATTGGGCCAAAAGAAACCTGATGAGGTTCAATAAGGATAAGTGCAGGGTCCTGCACTTAGGACGGAAGAACCCAACGCACAGCTACAGACTAGGGACCGAATGGCTAGGCAGCAGTTCTGCGGAAAAGGACCTAGGGGTTACAGTGGACGAGAAGCTGGATATGAGTCAGCAGTGTGCCCTTGTTGCCAAGAAGGCCAATGGCATTTTGGGATGTATAAGTAGGGGCATAGCGAGCAGATCGAGGGATGTGATCGTTCCCCTCTATTCGACATTGGTGAGGCCTCATCTGGAGTACTGTGTCCAGTTTTGGGCCCCACACTACAAGAAGGATGTGGATAAATTGGAGAGAGTCCAGCGAAGGGCAACAAAAATGATTAGGGGTCTGGAACACATGACTTATGAGGAGAGGCTGAGGGAACTGGGATTGTTTAGTCTGCAGAAGAGAAGAATGAGGAGGGATTTGATAGCTGCTTTCAACTACCTGAGAGGTGGTTCCAAAGAGGATGGTTCTAGACTATTCTCAGTGGTAGAAGATGACAGGACAAGGAGTAATGGTCTCAAGTTGCAGTGGGGGAGGTTTAGGTTGGATATTAGGAAAAACTTTTTCACTAGGAGGGTGGTGAAACACTGGAATGCGTGACCTAGGGAGGTGGTAGAATCTGCTTCCTTAGAAGTTTTTAAGGTCAGGCTTGACAAAGCCCTGGCTGGGATGATTTAATTGGGGATTGGTCCTGCTTTGAGCAGGGGGTTGGACTAGATGACCTCCTGAGGTCCCTTCCAACCCTGATATTCTATGATTCTATGATTCTATGTCTGGGAAAGTGAGCAAGAAGGAGGCAACTTCTTATACATTCTAAAGCATGAAGCACTTTAGTAGGGCAATGTCGGCCCAATTACTATATCTGTTCTATGTTTGAATAGATTATTTCAATCTCTAAACTGTTAATCCAGCATCTTTCACCAGCCTTAAATTCACACACATTAGAATAAATTTTAAAGAATGTTACAGTGCTTTAAAGGGTTGCAATTGAACCAATAAAAGCAAAGAAGTTCCAAGTTACAGCTGGTTTCAGAGTAGCAGCCATGTTAGTCTGTATCCGCAAAACGAACAGGAGTACTTGTGGCACCTGAGAGACTAACCAATTTATTAGAGCATAAGCTTTCGTGGGCTACAGCCCACTTCATCGGATGCATAAAAATGCATTCTATCCATCTGATGAAGTGGGATGTAGCCCACGAAAGCTTATGCTCTAATCAATTTGTTAGTCTCTAAGGTTCCACAAGTACTCCTGTTCTTTTTTCAAGTTAAAGCCATTACTCCAGCCTTATAATTCTACGGGGCTCAGTTTTTCAAAGATTTCTGAATAGTATATGTCCTTACCTATAATAGACCTGACCTTGCATGCGCATAACTTACAGTGAAATCACTGTAAGTTTTATGTAAATAATAGCTGTGGGATTGGGTCCATATATGTACTACAATGTGAAGGTACAATGGGATGAGTTAGCCAGTATGCTAGCATGAACTCAGGTTTTCTCTGGAAGGCTGTGTGAGACAGACATTATTTTTATTGAATAAGCCCATGATATTTGACCTCATTTTGATGGTTGCCTGACCCACTAATTATTCATGAAAATTTCGGTGGGACGTTTGCAAAATGATTTTTTAAAAACAGTATCAGGCACTATGTGAAGAGTGCAAAAAACGGTAAGTTGTTAAAGATAAATTCCTTAGGTGTTTGACTTAGCATTCTTCAATTATTAGTCTAATTATTCTTCTATTATTTAGGCAGCGAGCCAAAGGTTCTTGGGTGCATAGAAAGTTAATGGGGGAGACGAAGTAAAACTGTAAGGTCATGTCAACATACGTTCATTAAAGCTTGAGTTCCTTTTGCATTAAACTTACTATCTGTTCTAACAATTTACCAGGGTCTATTTATTTAATACTAATAAAATATGCAGGAATAATTATTTAAATATATTCTCTTAGCCAGGTTTTTTTTTTTTTTGGTCATTTCTATTTTGTGCAAGAAACGACAGAGCTGCAAGATAGGAGGCTCATTTGGAAATCTACAGGAAAGGTTCAAGAGTCTCCCCTTCACTGCCAGAGAGAAAAATACAAGATCCCACAAACTTGCCAGCAGTCCCCAGTACTTTCTAGCATACTGCACTGGATATATAAATTTACATACAAAAATCTACATTAGAAGAAAGTTATTTGGGTTTAAAAATCAAGCACTCCAAAGTTAGGAAATGTCACTCTTCATTTTTCCACTTATACCACTAAGGCTATGTCTATACTACCACTTATGTCAGTATTACTTTTGTCGCTCAGGAGTGTGAATAAACCACCTCCCCCCAAGCGACATAAGTTACACCAACATAAATACCGGTGTGGACAGCTTCTCCTGCTGACATAGCTACCACAACTCATTGCGAGTGGATTAATTAAGTTGACGGGAGAGGTCTCTTTCATCGACTTCGATCAGCTACACTAGAGAGCTTACAGCGGCATAGCTGCAAGCTCTCTAGTGTAGACATAGCCTAAATGAGCAGGGTTTTGTGGAAAAAATAGTATGTGATCATATAATTAACGACTGCATCATAATATGTATCCACAAAGGAGGCAGAATTGAAGTCACTCACATGGGCAACCATAAGTCTGGCATTTCCTAACTTTCAAATGCCTACCTTTCTAACCTAAATAACGTTCTTTTAACATATCTTTTCTATGTAATTTCTGAGGCTATTTTAAGAAAGGAAAATGTAAAAACAAATGATAAAATGATATTATGTACAACCGTCAACAGAACTAACTACATTTCTTGGTGGCAGGAGAAGGCTGTTATCACAGAATCAGGATGCGTGACTGGTGCCATGTACTGGGTCTAGCAGATGGTCAGAAGAGCCTAACCTAGACTGGCTCTCTCTCCCTCTCTCCCTAGGAAATAAAGACCTCTTTCCCCATTTGGTGCTCCCAGAGGCGGAATGAGTTGCTCGGGTACAGAGAGGTTATGTGGGGAGGTCCAATTCCGGACTGGGATCTGTGGGAAGTGCCATCTAGAATCTTCATGTTCAATTATTTTAGCTGCCAAAATTAACCTGAGTAATGCAAACAACAGAAAGGAAATGGCAATGTTTAATAGTTTATAATTTAGCTAAATGGGAATAGAATTTCATGGGACACAGAAAGGACATTTTGTTAGCCTAAAAGTCTTATTCTTACCCAATTTCTAAGGCCTGCTGCAAACAATGCCGTGCTTAGAGCTTATCAGAATGTGGCCATAAGCATCTTTTATAAGTAAAAGTGCTAGGCAACTAAACTACGGGGTCACTACCACTTTATTACACCAAAATTAGACATGAAAGCTCTCATGCTTTTTTGGAATCCATGTGGGTTTTGCATCAAAAGGAATAGGATCAGGACCACAATTTGAATTGAAAATATATTAGCCACTACTTGTAACAACAGATGCATGCAGTGATCGTTACAATTTCTGTCCAGAATAGTTTATGTGTGCTATGTAGCAGAAGCAGGCTAAGCTAGCACATATGACAGTATACATGTACTTTGCACTGGAATGGGGCGGAGGCATCAGAGTAAGTAAGAAAAATCTATTGTAGAAATTAGAACCTAATCCAGATCCTGCCTGGCAAATCTTCTTATTTAATATGTTCATTTAAATTCATTTCACAGTCAAGGAAGAGTTGTTGTTTTTTTTTAATGTTTATTAATGCAAGTTATAAGAGAAAATAAATCCATTGGCTTTTTTCCCCTCGAGCTCTGAACAGGAAGACCTGTGCAGTATTCACTGTGAAATGAATAATATATATTTTTATAATATGAGTTTAACTAAAGCAAATATTTATGGTTCACCAATAAACAACTTTAAAAAGATCTTTCCTAATTAAAACGCATAGAGGAAAAAAGTTAATAGTAGGTTCCAACAAGAATGATGAAGCTTGTTAAGAATATACACAAATGACAAGACTTTTTTTAAATATTCTGAAATATGGAACTCACTGCCCAATACTACAAGGTGCTGACTACCTCCTGAAAGCAGCTGAGTTGTCCCAAGGTCTATGAAAGAAAAGTATCCTTCATGAAGGGCCTCTTGATTTCGATGGTACCAAAAACTCCAATCTGACCTTTTCCAAGTACAAGTCAGGTCAGGTTACTATCAGTAATTTAGAGGTACATTTATGATGTCCTCATATATGTCCTGCACTTTTTCAGATCACAATATGGTCACTAAAGTCAAAGTCTCTGGTGGCATAATCTTACAGAAGTCTATGGAGAATTCAGCCCCTATACTAAATTTTGACAGTACTGTATCTCTAGTCTCAAGTAATTTCTTAACAACATAATATCCAGAGAAGTTGGCTTCGCCTCATAGAATCATAGGACTCAAAGTGACCTTGAGAGGTCATCTAATCCAGTCCCTTGTACTCATGGCAGGACTAAGTATTATCTAGACCATCCCTGACAGGTGCTGATCTAACTTGCTCTTAAAAATCTCCAGTGATGGAGATTGCACAACCTCCCTAGGCAATTTATTCCAGTGCTTAACCCCACCCTATCCATTTTTCCTAATGTCCAACCAAAACCGCCCTTGCTGCAATTTAAGCCCATTGCTTCTTCTCCTATCCTCAGTCATTAAAGAGAACAATTTTTCTCCCTCCCTCCCTCCTTATCCTCCTTGTAATAACCTTGTATGCACTTGAAAGCTGTTATCATGCCCCCTCTCAATCTTCTCTTCTCCAGACTAAACAAACCCAATTTTTTCAATCTTCCCTCACAGGTCATGTTTTCTGGAAACGTACTCCTTTTTGTTGCTCTTCTCTGGACTTTCTCCAATTTATCCACATCTTTCCTGAAATGTGGTGCCGACAACTGGAAACAATACTCCAGTTGAAGCCTAATCAGTGCTGAGTAGAGCAGAAGAATTACTTTGTGTCTTATTTACAACACTCCTGCTAATACATCCCAGAATTATGTTTGCTTTTTTTTGCAACAGTGTTGCACTGTTGACTCATCTTTAGCTTGTGATCACTATGACTCCAGATTCCTTTCTGCAGTACTCCTTCTTAGGCAGTCATTTCCCATTTTGTATGTGTGCAACTGATTATTCCTTCCTAAATGGAATATTTTGCATTTGCCCTTATTGAATTTCATCCTATTTATTTCAGACCATTTCTCTAGTTTGTCCAGATCATTTTGAATTTTAATCCTATTCTCCAAAGCACTTGCAACCCATCCCAATTTGGTATCATTCACAAACTTTATAAGAGTACTCTCTATGCCATTATCTAAATCATTGATGAAGATATTGAACAGAACCGGACCCCTGTGAAACCCCACCTGATATTCCATTCTAAGCACATATCGCTTAGAATGTCTTCTTCAATCAGAATTCTTATCCAGACATTGAGCTCATAGGAGAAGTGGCCTTTCCACATAGTATTGGCAATCTGTCTCAGGCATTACTTCATGTTTTCAGTTTATATGCTTTTCTCATCGACTGCCCTTCCTTTGAGCAATAGTGACAGACTATCTACACTGAGTATATTTTTATTTGAGCATCAAATCTTGTTCTTACTTTTACATTCTTTAAAAAAAACCTGAACACATCTGTTAGACTCAGAGCTGATTGTGGCTATCCTTGTGCAGGTATGTGGGTGAGTGGAGGACTACATGGAGTCTATTCTCTGTGTACACTGCCAACAAGGGCCATTAACAACTTCAATCCCTGTGCTTGGGACAAGTGTAGCTAATGTGCCATCTGTGCATCATCCATGAGTGCACATTACCCCAAAGGGAATGTGGAAAAGGTTGAGCCATGGCTTTCCCTGAAGCACAATTCCTCCCCAAACTTCTCTGTGTTGTGTGATTCACAAACAGGTTCCTAAATACCACAGTTTGGCCCTTAAACCATCAGTGAAGGATAAGAGAATATATTTGTTCTGTATTATGTGTTGCTACATTGGGTGTTTCTTTAACTGATTTTTATTGTGTGTGAGGAGTGCTGGCAGTGATTATTTCTTGGAGAGAGTGCTCGGAGATGCACAGACAAGAGATGTGGGCCTTGCTCTTAGGATTTTGCAGCAGCAGGACTCGGGGACAATACCAGCCTATGGCTTAACATGAAGTTTGAAACAAGGGTGATATTAGTTGCTGGAAGACCTCTTACTGACTACGTGCCTCTCAAGTGCTTTGGAACTTGCAGACTCCAGAAATAAATTGGAATGGAATGCAAATGGAGTCCTGAGACAGAAGCCTACCAGAAAGAAAGCTGTTCTGTGTTAACTAAAGCAGCTGTAAAAGTTGCACACCTGTCTGTAATTAGATTACATTTTGCAATTAATGGGCCCGATCTTGATATCCACACTCAGGCAAAATTCCCATTGGAGATAGGTATGCAACAAGATGGAAAATAGGGGACTTAATCTTTTCTTAGGTAAGGAAATCAAAGTTTTGACTGAGTAACGAATGAATAAGGTCTGCATGATTTGACCTACTGACTCATTCATGAGAGTGCTTCACAACATCGGAACTGCCATGGGAAATACCACTAGTACATATTGCCGAGAGTAATTTCAGTCCAAAAAGTTCTGCTTTAACAGTTGAAAGGTAACATAGTCACCAACATTTCAGGGACACCTGCAGGCTTTTGAACACCTGTTCTGAAATATCTATTCAATATAATTAAAGATTTAGATGTTCTCCCATTTGCTGAAAAATGAGATTTTAGAAATGAATTAGAACCATTTTAATTATATTAAAATATGAAAATGATAAAATATTATTATAAACATAATTGTCGTACAATACTATATTTGTGATCCAGTCAGGAAAAGTTAGGAAAGAGACTCTTCACAGTCGATGCTAACTCTGCACAATTAATATTAGGCACTAGGAATATGCAACCCAAATAGAAATTACCTGATTAACCCTTATTTTGGTCCCAGCAGGGAAGCCAGATATTTCAGTGCACTCATAAAACAAAATAGCTCTGAATTATCAGGAATGTATAAACCAAAATGGGGTGGCAGGGAGGTATTGGAAAGATATTTACAAGTCTGACAAGAGCTTTCCATCCAGTCATTAAGTCCATTTAGACTCATTGCTGTGTGATCAATGTGATTCAGCCATTTTGCACAATAGGAAAAAAACCCAAGAAAACATCTCAGTTCTTCTCTCTTCCTGCTCTTCTGATGTTGCTGTTGCCCCACATAACTCACTTTTAGACCAATTATTTTCATTTTTGTTTTTCCCAGACCAGATTTTACAGTATATCATGTAATATAAAGCACCTCAAAACTACATCTGATACATATCTGAGCATTGAGATATCTGCCCAGTGCCATAAGCCAGTTCTGAGAGAATGGTGAGAAAATTTGGTCAGCATCACACAACAAAAGCAAAAGCTAGGCTTCGTCTACACTACACACCACTAGTGGCAGTGTGGAGAGTATATGCAGCTACTCATCAGAGTGAAAAGCAGGAATATGTCAGAAAAAGGCTCTAGCAGAGGGAAGGCAGCAGGGAAAGGCTTCGGCAGCTTTGCGCTGCCAGAGCCTGTCACTGCTACTGGGGAAGGATCTGCAAGAGGGACACAGCGAGGAAAGGCTCAGCCTTTCCCTGCGGAAGGGAAATGCTCCAGTAGCGGGAAGCTGCAAGAAACTTTCCCTGCTGCTGCAGTCTTTCACTCTGTGGGGGAAGGATTCCAGCCGCAGGGAGGCAGTGGGACTCTACACAGCTAAAAATAACAATAGAGACAGCAAGACATAGGTTGGCAAGTAGAACGCATGTAGGGTATGTACTCGCTTACCTACTCAGGTGTGTCTTTACTCTATTTGCTTAAGCTGTACTTCACCAGCTACACCTCTATTTATAAAGCAGCTTGTGGGGAACAACAGGAACTCTGATGATCTCCTTCCACTTCCAGTGTCCTGGGAGGGGCCATTTCATATTAGTCCTTCACATTAATCAACTACTCCATTTCTAAGTTATCAGACAGCACTGATATCTCTGTGTGAGTTACTCAGCCCTCTCTTCTCAATGTCTCTCCAACAGCCATTCAGGATACCAGGAAAGGCCCCTGTCTTAGGCTTTGTCTACACTACACAGCTTCGACACGGCCGTGTCACTAAAAGTCAAGTATTTGTCAGCACTTTTACCGACAAAATACTTCCACCCCCTACAAGTGGGGTTCGCATTGTTGACAGGAGAGCGCTCCTGCCAATAACGAGCTGTTTACACTGCCCCTTGCTGCGGCAAAACTTTTGTCTTTCGGGGAGGGCTTTTTTAAGCAGTGTAGACAAGCCTTAGATTCCACCAGTTCTGCGGCAATACCAACAGGATTGCATTAGCGCCGCACATCAAACCATGCTAAACTGCCGAACTCTGGCCAGACTCTTTACCCAAGGAGAATCAGGATCAGGACTTTGCTCATTATTTATAGATTCAAACCAACTTTTCAAATAATTCCTATGAAAGAGCTATGGATATGGTAGACTGGAGTCTTATTATTTTAGACATTATTTAATCTTTATGGTGGGAAAAGAAAATACTATGATTTTATTTCATTTACGTTTAAACTGATGAATTTTCTAAGATTAAACTGGTGGGCCCAGTCCAGTCCCTGCTGGATTGCTAACATGGATAGGTAAGCCTTCACTGCAAAACACAGCATCACAATTGGTATTAATTAGCACCCTTTTTATCTATCTCAGCATAGGGGCTTAGAACCGCTTGGGCATAGAGCCTTAACACCTTTCTCACCCCATAGGTGGCTTTTACAATAAAGAGAAAGGCACATTGGTGGGGCAAAGTTGGGAAGCTTGTCACTGATTGTGCTGGGGGATAAACTCAGGACTTCAGTTTTTCCACTGACAATCCAATGTCAGTAAAATCAGCTGAATTCCCTCATTTTAAAAACTGAAACAATATACTTGGAGATAACTTACATTGCTTAATGCTTCCCATCCTCTTTATAAAATCTTTTCATAATGTTCAAATAGTTGGCTTCCAGTGATGATACTATAATGATCCTGGGGAGTATTGAGAACAGAGTAAATTCAAGTCAAATACATTTCAGAAAATTAATACAATATCACAGCCCTCATATTGAATAATTTTCATTACAGGATATAGTTCTCTTACTAGGGGAGAGAAATAACATGGTGATTGTTGTTGCCTGTGCTCTTTTCTATTTTTTTAAGTCTACAATTCTTAGACATTAAATTGTGCAGTTATAGTTGCTCAGCAACCATAACTTCTGTATATGCACCTCCCATGGTTTTGTTGCAATGGCAATCTTACAATAACAAGGAGAGGGTGGTTTTGGTTCTGGTTTTGTATTTTTGCAATCAAGATACTTCTCGATACATAAACATATGCTACATTGTATGTATTACGTATGTAAAATAATTATTTCATTTGAGTATTGAGACTTAAGTAACTGTTGATTTAGAATTTCAGGAATTTTAGAATTACAGGAATGGACCGATGGAAAAATTGTTACCAAGGAACAGGGGGAATACACTGGCATATTGTAGAACAGTTATAATCTCTTTGGAGCACCTGCTACTGACCTATGTCAAATGTGAAGTGGCAAACAGAAAGTTTCTGAGGTGGGGTGAGGGGGAGTTGTTTGAGTGGGAGCGGCAAGGAATTTTTTTTAGGGTAAGTTTTCTAAGCGTGACATGCACTTTAGCCACTGAAGTCTTTCTCTCTCAGAGCCTTATCCTGTAAGGTGCGGAGCACACGCTGATTCCAAAAAGAAAAGGAGTACTTGTGGAACCTTAGAGAATAAAAAATTTATTTGAGCATAAGCTTTCGTGAGCTACAGCTCACTTCATCGGATGTATCCGATGTATCCGATGAAGTGAGCTGTGGCTCACGAAAGCTTATGCTCAAATAAATTTTTTAGTCTCTAAGGTTCCACAAGTACTCCTTTTCTTTTTGCGAATACAGACTAACACGGCTGCTACTCTAAAACAGATTCCAAAGAGAGTTGAGGGAAGCCAGGACAGTACAGGACTAAATATGGGGTTAAAGTAGCTCCTAGGACCTTCTTCTCATCCTAACAGGAATGTGCAGTTGAGCCAAGAATGCTGTGGCATATTACTATGCTATTAAGTGGAGCAGAGGCGCATAGATTTTCCCTAAGCCAGTGGAGAGTAGGCATATTGGGAAGTGACAGCCTAATTTACAGAGCATTTCAAGGAACCTGGGTTTTAACCTTACTCTTCTATGAGCTAAATTGAGCCGAATCCTGCAAAGCACCGAAATCAGCAGGAGTTGTGGGTACTTAGCATCTCTCAAAAAGTATTTACTCAGTGCCTTGCAAGACTGGGCCCTAAATTGAGTTTAGTAGTTAGTAAGCTTAACAGGGCCTCTGCAGTGGGATGAATTTCATCCTTAATGAATTTGTTTTGTAAGGAAAAAAAGACCTTGCTGCCATGAGTTGTTATGAAGGCCAAAAGCATAACTGGGTTCAAAAAAGAATTAGATAAGTACATGGAGGATAGGTACATCAATAGCTATTCACCACGATGATCAGGGATGCAACCCCATGTGCTGAGTATCCCTAAACCTCTGGCTGCTAGAAGTGGAACTGTATGACAGGGGATGGGTCACTCACTAATTGCCCTGTCTTTCTATTAATTCCCTCTGAAGAATGTGGTGCTGACCACTGCTGGAAGACAGAATACTGGGCTAGATGGACCATTGCTCTGATCCAGCATGGCCATTCTTATGTTGTTTATAGATTCATCTACTACTTCCACTCCATGAGATGACCCCCCCAATAAGAAGTCAATAGGAATTAAGGGCACTTCGGGCATTTTATGATCAGATTCCTAAACGTCAGAGCACTGACCTCAGAGAGGACTACATGAACTTCATACCCCTGGTAAGTGATATGCTGATATAGTGGTGTCAGCCAGAAAGTCATTGAAATACATTAGGTAGAAGGGAATCTGATCCCCAGAATGAAGTCTAAGGATCTAGCAGGACTGATTTCCCAGACAATTGAAGTCAAAGGGAGTTTTCCAATGATTTCAGTGGGAGGAGGATAAGGCCCAAACACTCAGGCACCTGTGTGAGGACCATAGTTCCCTATGAAAGCATAAAATAACTAAACAAAGTGAAATTAAGTTGGCTGGATTGGAAAACTTTTTTCATTACTTACGCTGTAGTTTTTAGTTACTGAGACAACCTTCCATGAAATACACTTAGCATTTTAATTCTTATCCTCTGTACAAAAGTCATCAAAGTTCAAACTGTTGCAGCTGGTTGTGGGCCTAAACTGCAAAACTGACTTTATAAATTAAAATTATTGCTTTTCTACAAATTATTATTAATAAAAAGCTACACAATCTGCACTGCTCCTTCCATTACATATGAAAAATCAGTTTGATATTGCTTACTGAATTTGAGTTACCCTGTTACCTGAAAGCACATCCATGAAAGAGCAAGTCAATCACTTGTCATAACACTTACATTTACAGCTTTTCATCCAGAATGGTAACAAACTTTTCACAGATATATCAAGTTGGGACTTCATGATTGCTTTCTCCTTTTGCAACCACCTCCTCATTTTAACTAGGTTTCTCCACACCAAACAATCTTGTTACCACCATCTGGACACTTGGGACATTAATGGGAATTTTACATACAGAACACACACCAGAGAATTGCAATGTAGATCAAAGAGGATACTTTCCCCCTAACTATTGTTCCATATTTCTTTATTCAGGATCCACACCATCAACATCCAGAAATACAGAAGTATTTTTATTCTGAAACACTAGTTCTCCTTATTAAATGATGATAACTCTAAGTTTAGTCTCACATTTAAAGAATGCTGTGTGATGCTGTTGTCTGCCATTCCTTAAACTTAGTGTTCTGTTTTGGTTGAACATGTTGCATTGAACTGTATTGGTATAAGAACTCCACAATTCCTGTTCCCCGGGGACCAACGCAAAAATTGAATGTGTATCTGCCAACAAGCAAAATTGTAAATAAAAAATACATAAAACTGCCCTGCACTCTCTCAAGCAATGAATTTTCAAAGTGATATAAAGGAAGAACCTGCTTAAATCAATCTCACATTACTCCATAACAAGGTATTTATGCATTCCTCCCAATCACCTGTTTAGAAAATGTACCTCCAAGTCTGTGTATCTCTTACCGGTTCCCCAGATCTGAAAGGGTTTCAAAAAGAAAGCATTTGAACTCAGAGACGCTGTCAGAACTAGAAGTGTTGTGGAGCTGCCACATCACCGTGATACACTACGACCTTCCCTAAGGACATGATATGGTCTGGGTTCCAAAAAAATCAGGAGAAATTTCAAACACTTTGCTTTGCATTACGTATACAGTGACATGTAGCACGGACATAACTATAGAGAATACTTCAAGTCTTTAATCAAGTCATTTTTGTCTTCTTTTCTTATAGGTCACTTCTTTGACAGAATAAATTATGACTAGCCCCTTAGTTTAAATGTAAAATTTAGCAGAACTATAGTGCTACTGCTCTGTGTTCTCTCTTTTAGTTTTTCACTTTCATTAAAATTGCCTTTGAAATCTGTTACCCTCAACTATATCTTCAGCCCAGTGCAAGCTCCTTAATCCAAAGTCCTGTCTGTGCAAAAAGAAAATGCCGAGTCTCAGTTGGGGGTGAGTGGGGAGAAAGAGGAGAATGGAGAGTTGTTTTGTTTGGTTTGTTTGTTTGTTAGGACACCAAGATTGCACTACTTACTGTATATAACAGGCAGGGAGCAGACAGCAGCAAAACAACAAAACTTGATACACTAGGAAATTTTAAATGCATAAACTATGCATGTTCCTGGTCTTGCAATTCTTCAGTTAATGTCTGATGAACAGGAAAGGTAAAAATAGTTTGTTTTTTAAAAAGAGCATCTCCTCCCATTTTAATCATCTTCAGTTTCCCCCAAATGATCATTTTTTTTCTCTTACTAACAGAGTTCCAGAATTAAATCTTTCAAATTGAACCCCCTTCAATACCAAGAAACTTTGGATCCAGATCCAAATCCATGTCCAAATTTTGCTGTTTAGGTTCATCTCTGGCTTCAAATTTGTTGGCTTTCACGTTTCCACATATTCCATGTTTTTTCACACTCCTGAAATCCTTTCTTTCTGTTTCCCCCCTTGAGGCACACTGGTGGTATATACAAATTATTGCACATACACAATTAATGCAGTTTAACCAGAATTTACTGTGATGAAAGTTATTTTCAAAGCACATACAAATACCATTCCAAACCCAGCATGAGATCCTACAGGAAATCAAATGAGATCTCAAGATTGGACAGTACTTAACTCATGTCACCACGCTACACTATTTCCAAACCACCATGGAGAAGCACTTTCTCGCAGCATTTCTGCGGGACCCTCAGTATACATTAAGATGCACCATACATTTGTTAAAGGTGACATCAGTGTTGAACCAATGCACAACCAGAAGTGACCAAATCCTATACTGATGAGAACAGCTTCATAGACCAGCATTTCTACTCTGAACACAATTCCAGCAACAGGAAGGGTCAGTAATAAAATGTGGGACATGCCGAGACAATATTTCACTGGGCTGAAGCATATAATTACACAGCCAGTGAGGTTGTTTTTTTTTCAAGTGCTGCATATTGGAAAGTTAAAATAAATATCAATAAATATGACTGCAAAATGATATACAGTTAAACCATAATGGTTGGCAATTGTTTACAAGCCCATGATCTGCTGAAGACTCAGAACACATTGTGACAGAAATATATATGAGTCTAAAGGTTTGGAGACAGTATGAGACTATAATGCTCTCAGAACCCATTGTTTCACATAAAAGATTTTTCATTACTTAAGGAAGGGGACTCTGTGCAGTAATTCCACAGCTCTGATAAAGAGTATCCCTTTGAAAATTTACATCCACACAAAGGACTTATTGATTTAAGATACTCATGTTATTGAAGGCTTTATCTGGAAGAACTTCATTTTGATACAATGGGACTTCCCACAGAGAATGGTTTGTTTTTTAGAGGAAGTCTGAAAAAATCTTGTTACTGTTGACCAAAAGTCCCTTTCTAACATTTCTTCACTTAGCATAGGAGAACATCACTGAAAAACTTGCTCCGATAGAGATACTTTTCTCTTTCGGGAGTGAGAAGACAGAACAAGATCAGTATGTGCAGCTATGGGGAACATACAAATTTCACAGGACGTAGTCATGTAACCCCAAATCCTACCTCCAGAGCAAAGCCTGAGCAGTCAGGTTGTGCACTTGAGAGCTACTCAGACATTGGAGAAAGCACTTCTAAGCCCACCACCTCACAGAGGAGCAGCAAACCTGCTCTACAGCCTCAGAACTGCTGCAGCCTGAGAACTGGAGTCACCTCTGCAGTAGACGAAGGACTGGCCACAAGATGCGCAAACTTGCAGATCAGTTTCCCTCTCTGCACCTCCTCCTGTGTGCCCCCAAATCCCCACCCTGTATGGTGCCCCCAGGGAGCTGGGCTTCACAGCGTACAGAGGGTATGCAGCCTTACATGGGATTCATTAATCTTAACCTCTCCAAGCAGTAAAACTGCACTAGGCTCTCTGTCAGTAAAGTCTGCTGTGCGAATAGAGACAAAAGCAGGATTTGTGGCTGATTCACCAGTACTTAACTTAGTGTGCTATTATACAACCCTCATGCTGAAGTCATTGAAACTACTTGGGTGAGTAAGAGCTTACCCATAATTACCAAGCTTTGTGCAGCACCATGAGTGACATTTTAAGCAAAATTTTGGTGAGCTATTTTGCATCTTTGCAAATAATTTGCAGAATCACAAACTTAATCTTATGGTCAACAAGTCCTGTCCCAATCAGTGGCTGGAGTTGGTCATGGAGCTACACAAAACTTGGCGTGTCTGTATTGCATGGTGGGTGCTGGAGTGTCTGTTAGGACATCAAGCCAACAGTGACTCGGAAACAGGTTTCAACCTGGTGTAAATTGGATATCAGAATCCAAGATGAAGACAATGCTTTGTAAAGCAAAGACACTATCTCCTGCTTCCTATCTAGCAATATTGCTTGCATTAGGAGCTCCTGAATTTAGCTTAACTGGGGGAAGGATTCTCAGGCTACCAGTTCAACCTGTTTTTCTATATACTTATATGCCATCATCTCCATAATATCTAAATATTTCACAGTTATTAACAAATATAGCCTCTCAATACTTTTGTGAGGTAGGGAAGTATTATCTCCATTTCATCGAAGGGAAGCTGAAACACAGAGAGGTTAAATGGCTTACTCTTGGTCACACAGGCAATCTGTAGCAGAGCCAGGAACTGAATTCAGATTTCCTGAGTCCCAGGAGATTATCTATAGGATTTGCCTGTATTGAATGGGAAGAGAATTCAGCCCCAGAATCTGTGGTTTCTCCAAGATGTCCACAAATCTCAGGAGAACTGGCAAAGGCAATGGCCATCCACAGGGAGGCCCGGTGCCTTTGCATAGCAACTGGGACCCCTTGCATCCCTCTCCATCTCCTGGATCCCACTATTGTCTTGGAATCACCTGTAGAGAGGGTTCTACAGGATAGAAAGAGACTATGGATCCTATGAAGTAAATGGGAAGTGGAGCAAAACATCTGGCAGGATTGGGGCCATATTCACTTTTCTCTTACAAAAAAAATTAGGCTCTGTATTTCTGTTTCATTGAGTGGAGTACCTGCCTACCAGCAGGGCTGTTGAACAATGGGTACTGTTACAGGACTCCTTTCTATCTATATCTAGCTATCGATATAGTTAATAGATAAGGTACAAATATATGGCACTCAAGAATACATAGCATAGTTCCTGGGTTATTAGGGCCAATAAAACTTGGTGTGCATTAGCTAGGGCTTCCTTTGGAAGCTCTTTATTCCCGCTCACAACAGGTTCTTATATGAGAGCATTTAAAATGGTGAATTGACACATATCACGGAGTTCAAAATACTACGCACAACGGGACAAGCAGATACTTATTAACAAAAGTCATCACGAAAAGACTTACAGCTAAACTCAACTGCACACTCTAATTTTAGGTGGATGGTATTTTATATCATTATTACTTAATATTTACATTAAAGCAATGTCCAGAGGTCCCAGTTAGGACTGAGCCCCCGTTCTGTTATGTGCTGCCCAAAAACATATGAAGACACAATCCCTGCTCTTAGTTTACAGACTGAGAAGACAAGGAAGGTGCGTGAAGGGGAATGCAACCATCTAAATTTGCAATTTTATCTGTGTATATCTTAAAACGATTCAGTGCCAGCTCATGCAATCTGGCCGTCATACTGTCTTTAACTGGCTGATTTCTTATAGGAATTGTTCAAAGAGAGGTCTGAACATTTTGTGCTATCTCAAAGTTTATAAACCTTTTCAGATCAAAAACAAGTCTTTTATGGTTTCCCTGGGGCAGTGATTAACATTCTTGTCCTTTTCATTGTGCAGAGAGATATGTGGTTGACGGGATAATTTGGTAATTAATTACCTGGCATGTGCAAGGCACATACACTACCATGCTCTATAGATATCTGGATGCTCATGGTGCATTTTATGTGAGTTTGTTTACCCTGCATTATAGTTTATAGTGTTTCTACAGAACTACATAGACAAGGCACCTCATGGTGTATTTTAAAGAAGTCTCACAAACTGTAGGAATTAGCCAAAATTTTCTGCCAATGGCACTGCATACACATCATGGGTCAAAGTACCCTCTCATTTACATTGGCATAACTAAGAGTAGAATTTGGTCCCCCGGTGTTAAAATTCTTTAGAAAGTCCTTCTTAAAAACAAATGGAAAAATTGCATAGTAGTATGCCCAACTAATTTCTGATTTTAGAAATGGAGAGGGGGACCTTAAAATGGTCTGAATGAGTGAGTGCTTTTTTTAAACTAAGCAGAAAATTTAGTAAGCACTAAATGTCCTTGACTGCACAGCACTTATATAAAATATGCATATCTGTGTAGATGTTTTTCCTAACAATGCTCTGAGAAATTATATTGAATCTCAAAATTATCCCCTGCTTTACAGAATTGCCCACAGAGACAGACACCAACAGCACCATTAAGTATCAAGAAAGTACCAGGCTTGTTACAACTAGTTTTATGAGAGCCAAGGATCAAATATTTTTTCACAGTTTTATGTGGATAGTTTCATGAAAATTGATCAGGTCTAAAAAGTCACAGTCCAAATGAAGCTAAGGTTAAAGATAATTTATACATGATATTCCTAATTTTATTCTGAGCCCTTTTATTACTATGTAGGCCTTTATGACTTTAAAGAAAATGTCAGTGGCGGCAAATGACATTGTACTGAATAATCTAGTTATGAGGGAAAAGACATTTAAAACTATTCCTTATCAGCTTTGCTCTGTTCTGCTGAATTTACAGTTTTATCCAACACAACTGTCCAAAACTCCTGTCTGTATTTTTAAATCCTTTTCATGATTTCTTCACTAACTCTAGCATTTCCAGATACCTATTTTTATTCTCTTTTTAATTCTTTCTAAAATGCTTATTTTTCTATTCCTTCTAAGTAATTCAAGGGAGTTCAGTTGAGATCCTGGATGTGTGGGGGATTATCATCGCATATCTTGTCATTTCAGCTAAGATCAGAACTCAGCCCTGAAGGTCCAAGACAGATGGATATATATATATATATGTATGTACAGTGCTATCCAGATACCCAGTTGAAGGTGCTGTAAAATTCCAGATGTTTTGTGCCACAACAAGAACTTCATCTGCCTTTGAAAGCAGCTATTGTACTCAGATTAACTTCACTGCATGAAAATCAATCTGAGACACTGTCCTGCAATCCTTTAAGTGGACAGCAAAGATCTTGTCTTAAAATGTCATGTATATAAGGTTTAGAATAGAGGTGGGCCTGTGCTTCGAAGTCTGGATCAACTTCTTAACTTCTCCAACATTTGGGGGTGTTTGGAGTAATTATTTTAGTTCACCATTACATGGAAGTGGGAGTCTTTCAAAAAGTTGGAATCCCACTCCAGATCTGAATTTCACCTAAATTTTAGGGGTATGCAGATCTGGGAGGGTTCGTTTGAGCCCAACTCTCTCTTGAACTAAACATTCTCTACTTTCCTATTTGCAAAACTCTCCCCCGCTCCACCTCCCCCAACTCCCTAAAATGGAGTAGAAGTGATTTCCTGACTATTACTTATGCTTCTCTGGGTTGCCTTTCATCTGAGTGTGAATCACCTGCCAGTAGCTATAGTGGTGCTTCAGGCCTTCAGGGCCAAAAAAGCCTGTCAAGAGCAGCTTCTGCTTTAGAGCTAGTAATTCTCCCAAGTGCAGAAGGGACATTTCCATCAGGAAGCTCGAATGAGGCTGTGAGGTGAGAAACAGAGACATCAAGAAACCAAAGTCTGGTGGAGGGCAAGGAAATGCCTTCCCCTCCCTGCAGCCTCAAAATTTTGTGTGTGTGTGTGTGTGTGTGTGATGGGGAGAGGGCCGACAGGGACAGCAAGGTAAAGAAAACCCTTGGCTCCTTTTAAGGCATTTAACCCACCTTCTCCCTTCTTTTAGGCATTCACCTCCCTACTGGTCTTTAGGTAGGGAGGAGGAAGGCTCTAAGCTGATTGGTAGGACACAAGGGCTAACAAAGCCTATTGGGCACACTTCATATGATGGTTTATAAGCCCTTCCCCCAGCTCTGGGGGCCATTCTGCATGAGAGAAGCTACTTGAACATATGACAAATAATTTGAGGATTTAGTAAAGGGGTAGGACAATGTGGGTGGAGTCAGGACCTCATCCCAGGGCTAACTGTAACATGGCCTGAGATGCTACAGAAAAGGATCTGGCTGGGGAGCCACAAGGTCACTATAAGGGAAGGAATTGTTAATCTGGCAGAGATGAGTGTAGGAAGGCAGACAAGCAAATTGCTAGTGGCAGGTGTTAAGTGCAATAGGGGGTCTGGTTCCTTGATAACCCAGATTTGGAAGTGGTTTAGGAGAAGGCATCCCCTAAAGAAGATGGGGAGTGAGGGTGGGGGTGCTAATGATCAGAGACAACCTTCTCTTTCCCACCCCCTTTAAACCTCAGATGAGGGAGGGCAGTGGGGTTCTAAGCGATTCATGCTGGGACTAGGTTATTTAAGGAGTAATTTAAGTTAAAGTGCCAATGTTGACACAAGAACAAATGGATATAAACTATCCATCAACAAATTTAGGCTTGAAATTAGACAAAGGTTTCTAACCATCAGAGGAGTGAAGTTCTGGAACAGCATTCTAAGGGGAGCAGTGGGGGCAAAAAGCTAACTGCCTTCAAGACGGAGCTGGATAAGTTTCTGGAGGCAATGGTATGACAAGACTGCCTACAATGGTACAATGCGACTCCTAGCAGCCTATATCTCCAATGGCTGGTGATGGGACACTAGATGGGGAGGGCTCTGAATTACTATAGAGAATTCTTACCCAGGTATCTGGTAGGTGGGTGTTGCCCACATGCTCAGTATCTAACTGATTGCCATATTTGGAGTCAGGAAGGAATTTTCCCCTGGGCCAGATTGGCAGAAACCCTGCGGGGGAGGACGGGTTATGCCTTCCCCTGCAGCCTGTGGCCTGGGTCACTTACAGGTTTAAACTAGAGTAAATGGTGGATTCTCTGTAACCTGAAGTCTTTCAATCATCATTTGAGGACTTCAGTAACTCAAACAGAGATTACTGGTCTATTACAGGAGTAGGTAGATGAGGTTCTGTGGCCTGTAATGTGCATGAGGTCAGACTAGATGATCATGATGGTCCCTTCTGACCTTTACGTCTCTGAGGTTAACCGGGTGAGTGGCTGATGGCAGCCTTCCACCAGGTGGAATGGATTACAAAGGAAAGATGACCTACAGTGGCCAACTTGTCTCTGGATAGTTCTCAAATGAATTACTTAATAAAATTGCAGCATACCTCACCTACATTCTAGATGTCTTGGTTTCCTTCCTGTGGTGTCCAGCATGGACATTTTGCATGCCTGGCAAAAGGAGTCTGGGTCCTCCAAAGCTGTGTATTGGCCAACCACTTAGGATTTGTAAGAGGGGGCCCACTTGAATAATTTTACAGCCCTGGTCTTCCCACATTACAGCTACAGAAAAGAACAATATTTATATTGTTGAGTTTATATTTATATTGCTCCTGTTGAGTTCTTTATCCACTATTTTCCAGTACACATAACCTATTCCCAGCAGAACAATTCAGGGAACCTTGCAAACACTATAAACACTTACATTAGTGGGATAAAATTAAAATCTCCTAGAGTTCAGTAGTATGATTCTTGGGATTATTTTAGGATGTAGATGCAGTACTCGTGCATTTTGTCTTTGAAGTAACAGATAGGGTGAACACATAGCTCTGGCATATGTACAATAATTGTTATAAATGAACCTAGTACACAAATATTAGTCATTGCATTGATTTTATTGGAGCAAAACAAAGAGTTTGTATCATACAGTATTTTAATAAAGTTTCTAGGGACATCATTTCAATTGCTAATAAATAAACCAATGTTCATAAGTTTTAAGAATTTCACTTTTTATTTTTTAATTTATTATTCTGGCCAAAAGACAGAGGGAGGAATTAGAGTTCTTGTCATTAACAATCTTTATAAAGTCTGCCAGTATCTGAATCAACACTACACCCAGACGGTTTTCCAGATGTTTATTTGAAAAGCAACTGCTATTGCATGTCATAATTGTGTTCATAGCTGAGTAAACAGCTTCACAGGTGCAAGTGGATCCAAATATTTTGAGAGCTTTGAGTATGAAGATGCAGAAAATATTACTGATGTCATAAACAAAGGAAGTGCAGAACTCAAACATATTATTTTCCTTGTGTCTTATGAATAACACTTGATTACCCTAAAAACCAACTAGTGCCTTGGGCACTTGTACATGATTTAATTTAAAGTGTGGTATTCTCAGTAAAGGGATTAGACAAATATGGCATTTTCTCTCTCGCTCGCTGTATGTATTCAAAGTCGTGGGCACTTATTACTCGACAGCAATATGTTTTACTTTTTAATAGTGGACAAAATTCTGCTGTAATTAACACTGGTATAATAAGAACAGACACTTGCTCAGTTGGGGAGTGGGGGGTTTGTATAAAGAATGAGTCATGGAGGATTTGGCCCTCATTGTTTCATTTGGCAGTTCATTTATCCTGCTCCTATGAATATTATTCAATAATAGTTTTCTTGTAATCAAAAATTGCTACTGGGAAGCTAACTCTCTGAGTTTTAGGTCAGTCACCACAGTCTGCAGCGGCATGTCTAGGATATAGCATTTAAGATGGCTATGAAAGAGGGGCCAGGGAACTGCAGCAATCACTCTTCATGCTGAAGATAATTGTAATTTAAAGCCCCATCAAATATATAGTGTGGTACATTATAGAACAGTGTTTTACCAATGTATTACCTGATGCCTAAGTCTAGAAATAACAATGGATGTTGTTCAGTTATCCAGCACAGTTACATGATATAAAATTGGGGGATTTCGCGTTACCCCTTCAAAAACAAGAGCTAGCCATGACACACTGACATAATTGTAATGTGCTATATCTGTTTGCCTTGTAACTGTTTTTAAGTGTCATGATCCTGCTGGAAGACGTCAGGTTTTCTATAAAGGTTCCTTATGAAGCTATAATTGTTTTATTATGCTTCTCAGAGACAGGGTGTTTTTAGATGACTTAAGATCTCCATAAAGAATGATTGATACAGGAATAGAGAAATTATTATAGATCAGATTGATCTGATCCATCCAGTTCATTATTGTGTCTCTGATAGTGGGTGCATTTCCAGCTGCTTCAGAGGAAGCTATGAGAAACCCAGTAGTGGACAATTATGAAATAACCTTACCATAAGGAGCATTTCTTTCTCATCCCAGTCAGTTGCTGGCTGATGGCCTGTCACATGAGAATATATATCCCAGTAAAAAAGAAAGAAAATATCCTAATTATTGTAACTGTAGATATTCTCCCTCTCCTCTTAAATAAATACATATACCCATTTACATACCACTTCAATGTTAGCTCATTTTACCCATGAATTGTACAGTTTATATTTTTGTTCTATAATCTTGCACAAAATATCAAATATGCTTTTTAACTGAACAAGATTTTTTAAAACGGTTTCTGAATGAGAAATCAAATACCACAGAAGCCCTAAAAGTATCCTGAAGAGCTGTTATTGACGTTAGACGTTTGACCACTTTAAATGATAGTCCTGTAGAGCATGTGGAATATTTTGCTCATAGTCTAGCAGAAACAGATTTTTGAAAGGAGGACTCACTAAGTTTGATGGAAAATTCTATAAATCTACTTCCTATG
Source organism: Natator depressus (assembly GCF_965152275.1). Taxonomy (NCBI): domain Eukaryota; kingdom Metazoa; phylum Chordata; order Testudines; family Cheloniidae; genus Natator; species Natator depressus. The sequence continues at coordinate 99,765,798 of NC_134240.1, read as the reverse complement.
GCCCCTTATGGATGGAAGGAATCAGTCATTTTCTTGATTGATGTAGAATTCCTCAAAATGCCTTCTTACTATTATTTACATAAATTATCTTCTGGGAATCAGTGACCCAATATTTAACAAAATACGTATTAGGACAAAATAAGGTCAATTGATTTATCACTAGTTTAGGCAAGTGTCTGCAATTTTTCCCTTCATTTTCAAAATTGTGATATTGTGACCTTAACATCTCAAATTGTTTGAACACCCGACATGCAGGAAAAGACTCTTTTCAAATTCATTGAGTACACCAGTTTTCATCTTCATCACTAGTATTCTATCATTTGTTATAATGATATATCATTGGCTACAAGGATATATTCCTTTATCATTTCAGAGTCTGCAAAAGCCTCCTAGTGTCTAGCCAGTATCCAGGCAATATACAAGAAAGCTACTGTTGAACACTGACTGAGAATCCTCAGAAACCTCTGATTTGATGTTTTTTTTTTTGAGCTGGACTTCATTGAAACTGTTTGATCAATCCCTACTTGAGATCCTTGACGGTATATTGGAAAGAAATCAGCATGTACAGTTTCATAATGATGTTTCACGTTTTAATTCTGAAAAACAGTGCTTGTTTCTCCACAAATTAAGAGGATGCAGTCAGTGTTTTTATAACTACAAACTGACCTTCCTTGACCTTCTTTTTTTAGTTCACAGACTGTTGCCAGCCCCTTTAATTTGTGGTGCAAGGGTGCTGACTGGAAGAGAGGACAGATACTCGGCCCAGCAGGCCTTATCTTAATTTTTGTCTTCTTTCTTAAGTATGCATGCACGTCAGTTTGTAATGACAACAGTAAATCAGTGGATTATAATTCACTTGCAGCTAAAGTCAGTTGGAACGAACATAGATGGAATACTTAAAGTGAGACCCGCATTAGGACATAACTGTCATGGAAGGCATCTAGAACTCACATACCAAATGACTGGAGAACAAGACTCCAGACGTCCTGATTAAAATGTTAGTAAATAATGAGATTAACAGTGATCTTCTTTTCACTATACATCTGTAGAAGCTCCCAGGCATGCTAGAGGTAGGCATGTTTCCAAACCTCAAAATGCAAATGTCTTCAGTTTTGGGACATTTGAGATCAAAGTCAAATCCCCAATTTACACAGTAATATTCAGCATTTCGGGTGGTGCTCTCCCAGAGCCGGTCTGACCCTCACCAAAGCAGCCAATGAGAACCCCTCGTTCCCCTCTATTCGACATTGGTGAGGCCTCATCTGGAGTACTGTGTCCAGTTTTGGGCCCCACACTACAAGAAGGATGTGGAAAAATTGGAAAGAGTCCAGCGGAGGGCAACAAAAATGATTAGGGGACTGGAACACATGACTCATGAGGAGAGGCTGAGGGAACTGGGATTGTTTAGGCTGCGAAAGAAAAGAATGAGGGGGGATTTGATAGCTGCTTTCAACTACCTGAAAGGGGGTTCCAAAGAGGATGGATCTAGACTGTTCTCAGTGGTAGCTGATGACAGAACAAGGAGTAATGGTCTCAAGTTGCAGTGGGGGAGGTTTAGGTTGGATATTAGGAAAAACTTTTTCACTAGGAGGGTGGTGAAACACTGGAATGCGTTACCTAGGGAGGTGGTGGAATCTCCTTCCTCAGAAGTTTTTAAGGTCAAGCTTGACAAAGCCCTGGCTGGGATGATTTAGTTAGGGATTGGTCCTGCTTTGAGCAGGGGGTTGGACTAGATGACCTCCTGAGGTCCCTTCCAACCCTGATATTCTATGATTCTATGATTCTAACCCACTCCTGCTATGTGCTACTGAGCCTCTTCAGCGCCCATTATCAACTTCAAAGGAGTTTAATGCACTCAGTAATTCACAGAGCTCCTAAAACATTCCTCAGTCACAGTTTGAACCACTGAGAATGCATTGGGGAAAGGGGTGAGTGTGGGCCAGTGATACAGATAGTAGGCAGTAGGGTTCTGGGCCTCAATTTTTTTTCTTCTTGCTTGATAAAATAAAGCATTTTATTTCTTTAATTCACATTATATCTGCCTCTCACACAGTTAGTGAAAAGAAAAGGAGTACTTGTGGCACCTTAGAGACTAACAAATTTATTTGAGCATAAGTTTTCGTGAGCTACAGCTCACTTCATCGGATGCATTCAGTGGAAAATACAGTGGGGAGATTTATATACACAGAGAACATGAAACAATGGTGTTACCATACACACTGTAACGAGAGCGATCAGGTAAGATACTCTTTTTCTTTTTGTGGATACAGACCAACACGGCTGCTACTCTGAAACCTGACAGTTAGCGAAGTTCAGGGAGTTGGTCGAAGAATAAGCCCAGCACATGCTTTTGAAGATGAAGCCCACAGGAGAATGCAAGTGCTCCACCATCAGGCATGTGTGATATTGCAAGTGGCATTATTTTGCACACATATACACACACTTGCTGTTTCTGTTGCCATCACTGACCTGCCACGTTCTATTTTTAATGTCTGGAAGCTAGAGTAGAATCTAAGGAGTGACAACTTGGAAGGAAGCTCTTATCCTATTCACTCTCCCATAGGTTATCTGAATAAAGCCTGTTTAGTCTGGCTTTGCACAATTGAAAAGGATTCTCCACTGCATAGGGTACCACTGACAATATGTGCACATTAGCATCAATAACAGAACAGACACCAACATTGCCCAGTTCTACAATGCTTACATATGTGTAACTCCCATTAACGTTAATTGGAGTCTTCCATCAAGTGCTTCAGGATCAGGTTCAACATACTGTGGGCCAGATCCCTAGGACTGATTGTTGTGTGCCCAGCTGCAGCTCAGGACCAGGGGATGCAAAAGTGTCTTAAGTAACTTATGCAGTCTTCACCAGCTCTGGGGTTGCCATGTGCCAGTCTGGTTCCCCATAGTAACGTATTACACCAGCCAGCTGCTGGCCCAGGAAACCATTCCAGCAGCCAAGGATAATGGGGGCACCGGGCCTCTGGGAGCAGGGTGATGTAGTAGCTGTTTCAGGCAAAGGCAGGAGGTAGTTCCCAAAGTGCCACACGCAATGAAATACATATACTTACCTGGGATGCGCCAGACCCTGGTGTGAGGGTGCTGTAGGAATGCCTATGCCAACTCTATGCAACCCTGGAATTGCCCTATACTGGAGGCTTGTTCCAAGGGGTTGAAGGTTGGTATACAGTGCTAGATTGACCCAAAAAATCCCAATTTTAGTGGACCTGTGGAGCTGGCTCTGTATGTTTGGAGTCTCTCAGTGGTTGGATTGGTAAAGTAAACTGAAAGCCAAGCAGCTGAATTCTTATGCACTGGTTTGAAAATTACAGAGCATTTATAAAGTCTAATATGTTGTAAGGCAGGATGATTTAACAGATGGTTAAAAAGAAAATCAGTATGTCTAGGGCACTGTGGATTCCTGTAGAATATGAGAGGGATATATTTTAAAATATGTTTTTCTTCTCTTTTTCAATACTCAAAAATCTTAAAACTTGAAACCTTGGGAGAAACGGCTTAATTGCCCTCTTGAGGTCAGTGGTCGAGGGCATTGGGAAATTTCAGTTCCCTGCAGTAAGGGTCAAATAGGGAACAACCACAGCACTTTTTAAACTCTTGTTAATGTCTCATAACCTTTAGTGAAAAAAATTGCGGTATCATAGCCAAGTTAACCTCATGCAAAGCACAATAATATTTACATGCCTCCCCCACACAATGTTATGCACAAAGAAAAAAATGAAAATGACATAGATTTCCATGATATCCTACATGCTGACAGAATGAGTAGATCTTAAATGTCTTTGCTACTGTAGTAGAACTGAGATATAATCCCTCTAAAATTTCAAATTTAGGAAGTGATATTGAGTTAACCTTTTTGTATAGGTACGGTAAACAGGGATTTTCCTGAATTATGTATTCAACAATTACATTGTATTTTTTTATTTTAAAAAAGAAGAGTTAATATTTAAAGTTGCCCTTTAATACTCATTTGGAAACAATGATTGAATAATAAGCCAAACGGTTCAGTGTATCACATCTCTATTAAATTCTCTTGCCTTTTTTAAGATTTAAAAAAAAAACAAAAAAAAAAAACTTTTTTCGTCCTCTAAATGCAAATCTTTCTGTGTAACACTGTGCCTAATCTACTACAACTAATTAATCTGTTTGAGCTGATGAAATGTTACCTCTGCATTTTTTGTTCCTTGTATACAATTATTGTAACAGTGGTGAATAAATCAATATTCCCAATCCAACTGTAAAAAACAATCAAGAAAAGCAGTGCTTCTCAGGGAAAAAACACCAAATAATATTTATTAACTCTGTCTCAATCCACAGCAGAGTCTAATACCATTCAAGCATTTTCTGCAAGTGTAATAAGCAAACTCAAATACATGATGAAAGTGGCACATGCCAATAATTTCACCATTTTACACTGCAGAGTAATTGAAGGATTTAATGAGAAACAAACCAATAAAAATAAATAGACCATGTTAGAGGAGGAGAAACTGATCTAAAATGGAAGTTGCTCCATTGTGAGTTTTAGGTTTTTTGCATGGTTTACCCAGGAAAAAGAAATGGCGTTGGGACAACTGGCTGTTTATATCCACTTATTTTACATTTTGCAATTTGATTTCAAAAGAGGAAAAAAATCCCTTGTTTTATCTAGATTAGATTCTGCATTGGAATGCTATCCTTCTGTTGCCACTTCCTGCAGCTCCTCTATTTTTCCACTGAATTATATGATGAATAGTGTCTTACTGTGCAAAGTTAGAAACTGCTTCTGTTATATTGGTATTTATAAATAACTCTAAAAGTCTAGCCTTTTAAATAATGGCCCAGAGTACTTCTGCTTTTAGAAATGTCTGTAAATCATAGTCTTCCTGAATGGAATTCTGATTACAACCAAACTCCTCTATCTTAAAAGTGTCCCTAAATTTCAGTTGTAAACAAATCTCTCTTATTGCAGGATACCTGAGTCAATATGGCAAAAGAAGCTATGTGTGCAGGAAGAAAATGAGTAGTATTTCTGTTCAATATTCTCAGATCTTTTGAATAACATTCCTGATGAGAGTAGAGAGTGATCATATTAGTGATTGTTTTTGGCTTACAAAACCTTGAAAACTGGGTTTTGTTTAGAGATGGGCTCAAGCTGAAAAATCCAGATTTCAGACACCTCAAAGTTTAAGGATGTTCAGATTTGGAGTCTTGATTCACCACATTAGAAAGATAGAAACCATTTGCAAATGGCACATCCTTGTTCAAGCTGATTTTAAACAGCCATAAGATAAGGAATGTTTGGATTCATGTGTTTTAGTTTGGGCCCACCGTTATTTTTTTCGGGTTGCAAAACCAAAGCCAGAGGTAGTTCAGATCTAAGACCCATTCTTTGTAAACTGCCAACACTCTGAGGAGAGATGGGAAACATAAATTGTTCTGGTTTTGGATCTGGGTCCATTTTAGCAAAACCCTACATTTCCAAGGTAAATGGTCCCAGATTTGGCTAGTTACTTAATATGAGTAATAAATAGGTGAAGAGACGTGCATTAAATCTTTGTATGCAAAGCAGTCTTTTTAAATATTGACCACTTTATACATGAAAAAGAGGCAGTGAAACAATCTAAAACACTCTTCTAAAAAGGGATTATATTTTGCTGTATTGTTTTGATGTTTTTCCCTGTATGCACAATTGAAAACATTCAGTTGTAATAAGTTATTGGTTTGCATGGTGCTTTGGGAAAGATGGAAAGGGCAGGTTCAAAGACCAAGTGCAGATGGGTCTTTCCCTAGACAGCAGAGGTTCAATCTCAATGTACAGGTCACTGACCCTTTTATAAGATCTTTGAAGTGCTCTCTTGAAGAGTATTGACTGACCAAAGCATTTTATTTCATACCAAGTTCAAATATAATGTCTTTATGTCTATAATGCACAAATCAATGAGGCTGTTCATTCAGATTATTTAGATAAAGCTGAGCATACATAACATATACCAAAATGTCCTTCTGTTAAAAACTGACAGATGAATAGATTAACTCACTATATTACCTCTTAGGCAAAGATTTTTCAGGAGGATTTACTAGTAGACCAAAAGGTAAATACTTTAGTACTTAGCACCACAGTAATACATGGGCTTCCCTCTGTTCCTGACTAAACCTGGCAGTGGGAATGTCTTAAGGAAGTTCTTCTCATTTCCTTGGACAGCAACTTGCTGGCTAGAACAGTTATAGGGTACATAGTTTCTAATTACCTCTTCATACTACAGAGTTTATATTCTGTTATTTATTAGTAATAGCAGTTTTGTGATGGTACCTAGGAGACCCATTCATGAACCAAGATCCCATTGTGCTAAGCACAGTATAAATACAGAACAAAAAGACAATCCCTGCCCCATAGACCTGGCATTATTCCTTTTCTCATCTTCACCTAAACAGTTAACTTGGTCTTCTCTACCTCCCTTTCACCAGGTATTAATCCAATGCTCTGTAAGGCTATGTGTGCACAGCATTTTGAACTGAGGAGGAGTGAGCCTCCCAGTCGAGGCTGACAGATTTGGGCCAGCGGGGCTTGTGCTAGCGCTCCAAAAATAGCTGTATAGACAGCCCTTTGAAGTTGGAGCTTAGGCTGGAGCTCGGGCTCTGAAGCCTAAGTAGGGAGTAGTAGCTGCTCCCACTTGGTCCAAAATGCTGTGTAGACATACCCTTAGAGGCAGTGGAGGTAAACCCACTCACATTACATCTCCTACTCATGAAGCTCAGAGTTTTTGATAGAACACCACAAGGTTGTTCCTAAATCCATGAAGTCTACTAAATATCACAGACACTTATTAACAGAGTCAAAAGACTGACTCTTTAGAAATTACTACTTGTGTCATTTCTCACACACATTTGCCGCAGATTAAGCTTCTTTTTTATTTTCTTTTGTCTCCTTTTCAACAGGCTGTATCTCCAAAAAGAGATGACATCTCTTCTGAGTGTACAGCTGTAAGAAGGGTCAGAGTCAGAGGTTCCTTTGATAAGCTCACTGTGTAGATTCGGGGGGGGGGGAAATAAAGGGTTTTAGAAGATGGATTTTAGAAGAATAAGTTCCTACAGTATAGCACAAGGTCAAGTGTGTTTTCAATGCCAAGAAGTTATAGAAGTCTCACATATTTGGCAGGAACACCTTACTAATGAAACAGAAACCATCATATTGTTACATACGTCAATATTTTTGCAATGTTTTAATGGACCTTATTTGGGGGGAATGGGACTGGTTCATTGGGTTGGGATTTTCTGAAACTCAGACTATGTAATACTTTTGTCATTGTACTGAAAATAAAAAAGAGAAGCTAAGTTACTGTAAAGCTGATTAAGAATTGATACATATACAAGAGTGGGATAAGGAAGGATGATATTTGCTGTCGGAACTATGGCCACCACAGAGAGTCAGAGGAGTGGTAGGGTGGGCTAAGCTTCAGGTTTGAAACACAGACTGCTTATAGTTATATTTTTAAACTTCTGGAAGGATCAGCTCTACCCTTTATCTTCCCAAGGCTGATAACTGGAATGTCATGTAACTTCTTGTAGCCCAAATCATCCTCCTTCATCTCTATGGGGAAATGGTCAAACCCTTTGTGGATCCCACCCCAGAGGTGAGGAAAGGGAGACACCAAGACAGCTTTCTCTGTGGCATCATTCCCATTTTCTCTTATAGACTGGGGAGTCTGTAAATGGGGAGGCAGTTGAAGGGGTGAAGAAGAAGGGGACAGACATCATGCCCTAACCAACCCCACAGGGAATCCTTCTGTGTTGTGCGACCTCCACCATCTAGATCGGGTTTATCCAGAGTCAATGGCCAGAGGGGACGCTAGCAGCACAGCTCCTATAGAAACATGGGACCAGCAAACCCTGAAAGTGGTGTGGATTTGGAAAGCCACAGCCACGCCTTGATGGATAAATGCCTTGAACGAAGTTGGACAGGGGAACCTGTCACAATTCTCATATCCCTACGCAGATTTTCCCCCACATCCATGATCATAGATCCTATATATACAGATCTTTCACATGAGACTCGTGCTGAAGTATCCATGGGACTGCAGAGGAGTTAACAACTGACAGTGATTCACAGTTCATGAGTGGTCGTTTTGACAATTCTTTTTGAAAGATCAGTTCAAGCACACAATATCATGCCCTTACTAGGCACAGTCAATTAAGTTAACAGAAAATTCAGTACAAAGACCAGAAAACTTAATTTAAAAACCCTTAGCAGATTCAAGGGGTCCATATCTATCACTGTTAGTATATTATTGCATCACTAATTCAGAGACTCATGAGTACAAGGACAAAAATCTTAATACCGATAACAAGCTTATTGAGCCAAAGACAAGCATGAAGTAGTCACCAAAGAATTATATGCCATGAAACTAAATGAGAGACTAAAGAAGAGAAGAAATGCCTATGACCAGAAAGCTCACAGTTACCCACATTGCTAGTGGGAGAGAATATTACATTTCAAAGAGAAAATGGCTGGCAATTGTCAAGGTAACAGCTATTCCATCAACACCCAGGTCATACTGCATAACCACCCCCAGGGTCAGTTCTACAAGAACAGAACACAGCTAAACAAAACTAAGAATGCCAGTTTTCTGCTCCTTGAGGATTTCCAGAATACTACTGACAGTGCTTTTGTGCTGACAGATGTCACGCATGCCCACACAGTCACTGCCAATGAAAGGTACAAGGAGCAACAAACACAAGTTCTAGGTGGCAGATCTACCTCCACAGCCTAACTGGCCATTACAGAAGGAACCATTTAGAGAATCAGTGCCTGTACAACCAGACAGCCACTTAGAGATAGTAGTTATTAACAGATCTGTGCAAACCACCAATTTTGGGGTTTGGTAGCCAAAGCAAATTAAAAATATATACATTTCAGATTGACTCAATTTTTGTTTTAATTTTTCTTCTGTTTAGGTCAGACAAAACATTTTGTTCAACTCAAAACTAAATGTTTTGTTTGGGTTGAGAGTTGGATTTTTAAATATTTTTTTAAAAAACTGAAGTAAAATTGAAAAACAAAAGTCATTTTGAATGAAAAAAATCAAAATGTTTTGTTTCAAAAATGTCAAAACAAAATGTTTCAGGTTTTCCAGTATTTGGTTTATTTTTAACCAAAACAATTTAGTTAACTCAACACAAATTCACAAAATGTTTCAATCAACCCAAAAAATAAATCACCCAAACAATTTCACCCAGTGCTAATTATTATCTGTCAATAATAAGCAGAACAATTTCTTCGTTGGTCGGAGGGTTCAGACTGTTTTAGCTGATCTCTGTCCTAGATGTGTGTATATGTGTATAATTTAGTATTATTGTGTGCTTGTGGTGGTTTGTTTTGGTTCATATTCTGTTTTATTTGCATGTGATTTTCCAAAAAGGGCAAGTTGTCACAGTAGCCTCTTCAGTCAGTGGTTATTGAAACCCCCTGCAGATGACAATAATATTAAACGTTCATAAATCTGGCCCATGTCACATGACTGTGGTTAAGAAATAAATGCTTGTCACTACCAGCTTATACTTGTATCACAATATAGTGTGCTGGTTGGCTGTCATGCTCCACCCCAGAGGTAGATGCACATTTGTAGTGTCTTATGTGTGGAATTGTAAATAGCTTTGGCATGCTATATGATAAAAGAAACTGTAGAAGTATATGTTTTGTTTTTGTTTGGGGGGGGAGGGGGTTTCTGAACACAGAAACAAAAAGATAGATACTTTGGATAGATCCTCGTTGCTAGCCACCCTATGAAAATTCCAGCTTTTTGTAGGAAATGGGGTGTCTTTCCATTCTCAACCAGAATTTGATTTGTGGGCTCAGCTGCATACTCATATAAACCTCTATCACAACTGCCAGCACAAATCAGTGTACTGTATATCTTGAATGTTCATTTTTGAATCATACAGAAAAAGATTGGCGGGTACATTGCACAGTGCCAGTGTAATTAGTCTTTTTTTAATGAAATGGACCCTAGATATATTCCACGGTGGAGCTTCAATAATAGAATTTAAGTGAAAGTAATTTCAAAGTGCAACAGTAGTTTACATATTAGTTATTGTATAAAGAAAAAAAATGTTCCACTGTTCTAGGTTAAATGCAATTAACATCCAGGCCTTCTGTTAGACTCTTGGGAAGGAATGATTGGTTTGGCAGGTTGTTTCTCAGATTTTGATAACACACACAAATTTTAACTATATGCCATTGCTGAAAATTATTATAGCACTCTCCAGATTCAAGACTTCAAAGAAGCTTAACTAAAACATACATGTAAATCAAAAATGTTTACCAATTAACTATTACTTAGAAGCTCAATTATCAGTTGAAATGTTGCCTGTAAAATATTGTGTTCAAATAACATTGTGAATCAGAGCAGGTGTCAGGTCTCTTCCATTTAGCAGTCATGTAAGATGTGTAGGAAGAGTTTTCTGTTTGGCTTTAGCAAAGAACAAAGGCCTAATAAGGAAATGAATACTGTGTCAGTTACAGACAGATTTATTCATATACCTTCCGTTTTTATACAGGTGTCTCCACATCCAATAAAAACATAGTTTTATTAGAAAAGCAGAGGATGTTCTTTATTACAAAATTGTTGGAAAGTTGTTAAAAATGTACCCAAAGAGTTTTAATTTTGTTTTAACACAATAGTTTTCTTTTCTCTTTCATTAATCAATACATTTTTTTTAAACATATCAGAATAGGAAGTAAGAAGGTTTAAGTTACTATGCCAGGATATGAGCATTTTGCCCCCAAAATGCTCCTATGAATTCTACAGATTTTAATTGTTTACTTAGGATTAAAATGTTACAGTTTCAGGTTTTAAAAAAGAAAAGAAAGGATTCTGGTGGAACCTTCCCCCACCCCAATGACTTGAAAGGGTGGTTTAGATGTGCTTAAATCAAGCCCCAGAATTGTAACATTACCATAGCACAGTGGTGGCATTTAAGTCAAACTCAAATATGGATACTTTGGCCTGCTCTTTGTTTTCCTCATGTTCATCACTTTGATTGTCTGACATATGCAGCTATATTTCCCCATAGACGTATGTGTCTTGTTTACATGACACAGAATTCTACCTTTCAGAAGTTGACATGGGTAGTATGAACCTAAGCCCATTGCAGTAAGTGCAAAGACTGCCGTTGACCTTAGTGGGCTTTGGATCAGACCTCTAGTGACAGATTGATATTGAGGATAAAGTCTCCTGACACTATTTGTTTAGTTGTATTGATATTATTTTGCTTCTGTGCGTATTGCTTGTACTATATTCTACCATGCAGTACAGTCATGAAGGCTTGGTGACAACATTTAACAACGCAATGGAAAATTATCATTCTTAGTATGAGTTGACTTGACCAACACAGCAATATAAGGCCGGACACCATTCACCAAGGTCAGTGGTGACAGTGAAGAGACCGAACATATACAGGCACACAAAGAAGGGTATTATTATTGGAATCATCCTAGTGCTTCAGAAAAATGATAGATTGGGAACCCTGATAATTTAAGTCAGTATTTGTTCACAGAATACCTAATCCAGTAGTGGCAATGCAGATCCCTCCATCTCTCCCTCCCTTCTGCCCCACCAATTTGCACTATCCTATTTTGGAAGGATCTCCTGTAGTTGTTTCCCTATCCCTTTACTTCTGGGTCTTTCCACTTGAGACATTTATGACCTGAATATGTGTGTATACTAGGAACTTTCACTGCTAACTTCTTTTACAGAAGCTACTGAATGTCAGTGAGATAGTACAGACCTTCAGTCACTACTGATCTGGGCTGGATTAATACAGTTGACCTAGAATCTAAAATCTCCTTATGCCATTACAAGTCTCATGAGCCATTCAATCTCCACCAGAAATACAATTTTGGGTTTGTTTATTTTTATATTATGAATGTTTTGCCACAAGAAATTATGTTTGTATTATATATTTCCAGTACCACTAATGTTAATATAAATGTGTTTAAAATAATTTTTATTTAACTTTTACTGGGTGTTCTTGTATAATTGATGGGGAATTTATTATTAAATCTTTTATTTGACTGATTACTTAATCATTCCCACGTGGTTATTGAAGACAATCTTACATATAATTAATTTCACTAATAGAGACTCCCCATGTTTTTCTTCCTAGACCAGTGTCTGCATGGTTATCATGTAATTTAAGGCTGTCCTGGGGCAGCTTTAAATTATGCACATATTTGTATTAATTATATAGGGCTAGATTCTGCTATCCTTACATAGCGCAAGTAGCATCTTACTCTGGGAGTTGCTCCACTGAAATCAATGGGACTACTAGCATAGTAAGGTGCTAGTCAGTGTGAGGAAAGATGGAGGAAAATGGCCATTAATTTGGACAGAGGAAGAATGTAACTTGATCGTTACTTCCACTTTCACATACTGCAGGCCTCTTTAGGCATCTCATCCCTCCCTTTTCTTTTCTCCTATTTATCTAACCAGTATGGTTTAGATGATACACCTTAGTATTTTATGGGAAGAATTATAACTGTACAGAACTGAAATGAGAGTTATGCTATGCACCATTCTTCATTTTATGTGAAAAGCAAAGATATAGGGCATATAGTAAGCAACCAAAGACTATGGCCCATGTGTGCAAATGTGATAAGAAACAAATTATGTTCAGTGCCATGAGAATCACATAGATATCAATCAGCTGGCATGCCAAATCCTTGACAGAATGGTAAGTAATGCACCTGATGCCAGTTATTGACTCCCAATGAAAAATTGGTTTTGCATATTGCATATTTTCTTCCAGGCTGAACCTCAAAGGCATTTCAAATAATAGCAAACTACACCATTACACCTGAGGGGTAAAATGGAAAGAACATGTAAGATACAAACCCCCAATGAGTTAACATGGAAAAGTCCCACAAGTTTGTGTAATTCACATGATGACAGCAGCAGCAAGATCTGCAAAACTTCACAGCTCTTTTAAAATCATGATACCAGGGCCTTCCCCCGACATGGCTATCTCCCACCCACTGTGCCTTCTCTATCCCTTCTACCCACACCCAAAAAGCACAAACAAGATAATGCAGCTTCTATGGGAAACATGCCCAAGGTTGGAGAACAGACAACATGTGTCCATCACCACCGTTCTTACCCTTGGCTTTCCCACTGCTGTCCTCAACCTACCCATCTCTTTTCTCTCCCCTAGTATGGGATCTGCAGAGCACCCTTCATGGGCTCAGAGGAGGGTGTCAATGCCATGGTGGTAACCAATTCTCATTCCATGCAGAAAGAGGGTAAGATCTTTTGTGAAGAGGGATCCCTCCCTATGCAGATCTAAGGATGATTTTACATGTACATATATATTTTGTTTGTTTGTTTCATTCTGGAAACCATATTTAATTGTTGCCCCTGATTTTGCTCAGATAACTTAATTCTGTTTTGAAATCTGTCTAATCTATTTTTCTTTTCTTTTCAATCAGACCTAAATACTGCTTATTTTACCTACAAGAACAGGCCTACTGAAGTTCCCTTATTTTGGTTTAATTTTCATATATCCCCTCCAATATATTTAACCTCACCCACTTCCACAGCACATATTCAATGATCCAACTCTTGAGCAACCAGTGACAGTTTTAAAGATTTTATATCACTGCATTCGTTTTTAGTGCCTGGATTTGTTTCTTTTCTTAAAGCCATGATGAATTAAGAATCTAGAAAAAAGAAGAATAAAGATCCTACAGACCTGCAAACCTATGATCAATAATTCCATCCATCTCTCTCCTTCCCACCTCTCTGATTTGCTCTTATTAATAGCTATATTTATACGTTATTGGGATGAAATGAAACCGAACCTCCAAATCCTGAACACCATTGTGCTTAAAATCCCATCTCAAATCTACATTTTCCAGCTCAGGTCTATTTTTGGCACATGTAAATTAATATAGGTCACAATCCTCAATCCTGCAAAGATTTAAACATGTGTTTCACACTACTCACTCTGAGTGTTCCCATTGTAATTGCAATCAATGGGACTACCCCCAGTGCATAAAGTTAAGCATATGCTAAAGTCTATGCAGAATCCAGGCTATAATGAGGAATTTTTAAGTCAATTTCTTTTTGGGGACTGGGTGAGATATAAGCGACACACAAAAGGAAGGCCAGGCTAAACCCCATATAAAATTCAGGCCCTTAGTATTTTACACTTAAAGGTGCATTCAAGCAGCTCTCAATTCTGCATGAACATTTCTGAAAACAACAGTTTAGTGGGCCAAATTCTGCTCAGAATAGTTAGAGTTGCTCCTAATATTACTAGAAAAGGGCGACATTTTAGCCCCTGATCCTACAAAGAGATCTATATGGGTGGTTCTTAGTTTAATTAAAGCTAAATAGAATTGTATATTGTAACTTGGAGCCCAGTCCTGAATTATTTTGTATATTTAAGACATCAGTTGACTTAACTAGAGTTTCAGCTGGGCAAGGAAGTTTTGCAATGCAAGTCCCTGAAAGTCCATCTTGTACCCTGGTACTCAATAAAGCCCTGGAAGTATACAATAGTGTCTTTGATGCCCACTTCTTTAATTTGTGCAATAACAAGTATCTCCCCCCACACACTCACTATTTTAATTCCAAGTCACCACCAAAGTATAATTAATTGGGAACCATTTTAAATTATTATTATTCAATGGCTTGTAAACTTGTATACTTTCCTGTTGAGTAGTTAGTTATTTTCACTATGTCTTAATTAAAACAAAGCCCACTATTATAAGTAGGTTTTGAAAATAATCTGCAAAGAACAGAAAGAAATTCCTACTTTAACACTATCTATGAGTGGATCTGTTGCCATATAGACAGAGATACAGGTAGCTGAAGAAAAATATAATAGTACTGCAGATACTTTACAGCACCAAAACCTAGCTCCAGGCTACACATCCCCAGATAAAAGACAGCAGCTTCATTGAAGAAACAAGAAATTTGTCAAGGCAGGCCTTTGAAGCATGCAGAGATATGCTCCATCAAGAAAGGGTTAAAGGCAAATTGAACTGCTTTATCTAAGAATGGTTGCCACAGACTATGACACCTGATTGCAGAGTGCTTGCCTATGGTCAGTTGCATCTTGTAATGCCATTAGGATGTGAGATTCAAATGCAGAATTAGCTGTTGCCTACACAGAATTATGTTAAACATGGCCCAGACTGAAAATCAATATTCTGCTTAAGTAACTGGCCCTCCAGTAATTTAATGAAGCTAAATTGCATTACACGGAGGTAAGGTGGTGGGGGACCATTTTGTCTCAAACCTTCCATTATACAGTGGCTGTACAGCTGCATGCCTAAAGAGAAATTAAACACATACACTCGTTTCTTCTTGAAGTTAGAACAGTGTTTTTTACACTGGATTACTTGTCTGCTTCCTTAATTTGAAACTACAATAAATTTCTAGCCCCATAATTAGGAGTGAACCACAGCCTCATAATAAGGGAGAAAAAAATGCTTATGGAGTATTAAAGCATTTTTTTATTTCACAAGAAAAAAAATGAAAGACATTAAATGTTAGATCTGTATTAAAAATGTAATTCTAAAGGGTTTAAATCTATGACATGTCGACACTGAATTAATTAAATTCATGATCTGATCAAGGACTGAAAAGCTACCTTGGAGCTATCTCTTAAAAATGCTATGTATGTACATGTCAAAATAGGAATTAAAAAAAAAAGCAAGCCTTTGATTTATTGGCAATTCATGCATGCATTATTGTGTTTTTTTCCTTGTAGTAGGAGGAAAGTCAAAGTTTTATAAAGCACCTGAAAGCTTCGCCATACACCTCTCTATTAAAGAGAACTTTCTCACATGAGAGGATTGTACTGAAACTCCAAACCATCCACTAAGAATACTCTCATTATGACATCTCTGACTATATAACTTGTGTTAAAACTGATTGACAAGAACAAAGAAGGTACAATTACATTATGCAGTACTTGCACTGCACCCTCTTTTATTTATTATTCAACTACAAAACTTCAACTGGAAGAAACACTTCAGAGTTTTGTGTCGAGAAGACAGAATTAAATTGACAATAATTCTGTGCTGTGTTGTATGAAGTTATGCTGATTAGAGGTTATTTTCCCCTAAATCATTTGTCGCATTGCCTTATATAAAGGTAGCACAGATTTCAACCATGAGTGGCTGTAGTGGTATCTTTGGGGAAATGCAGGCAGTAGAGTGTGTATTGTCTAAAAGAAAAAGCACAGTGATTTGCGTGCTCAATCACTATTTTTCCTGCTTGTCATAGTCTCTTAATTTTTCTGTTAGAATTTTCTTTTACTATTTTAAGGCAGTTAAAACTCATGTCCTTTACCAATGCAGAATATAAAATTTAATCAAAACCACTTAAAAACAAATGGCTGTTACCATCTCTATTTAGCATATTAAAACAATATTACAATTTCAAAGTAGATATGCAAATGGATATGAAATTTTGGATAGATGCAAACATACAACAATATATATTAAAAGTGGCAATAATGCTCAAATGCTGGGGTTAGGTTTGTCTTTATCTACAAACTATTGCAACTGAACAAGCAACAGAAACAATCATTTAGGGCTTCTTTTCACAACTGACTTAGAATACTCCTTTACAGCCACACTTAACCACTGTTCAGCAGGGCCTCCCCCCACCCCAGACCGGAAAAAAATAAATCAGCGGAATTTCTGACGGGCGTCCTGGTATGCTACTTTACCCTAAACTCACATTTTAATACCAGATGCCATTGTAAGACAGGAGAGTCAATCAAAAATATTTATTAGGTTATTAAAGTGAAATTCTCTGTCAGTGATGCGGCTAGGCCAAGTTTTACAGAGAACCGCAAAATCCCACAAACCATAAAATAGGAGTTCAATACCATCTGCTGCACCTTCCCCCAATTTTTAAAGGCAGTAGCAAGCATCACAGATATCTGAATAATCAGAAGATTATTTAATAGAATATTCATCTCTGTCTTTTCTTAACTTGCAGGCTTATTCCCATGCAATATTCTTTCAAAGGAAAGGAACAATGTGATGCGACAGGTACATGACACACCCATTAGGGGATATTTTTAACACAGGTACCAGCAATGAAATGGTTAAAATATTAGCATTAATATTTGAAATTACCACCATATTCAGATTTGTTCTCAGTGATGTTGTTTCTACTCAGAGCAAGGCTTAACCACGGTTTCTGAAATGGTACTGAACAGGTTTCAGTTCTGTCACCTGTTCAGCTGCACCCATAGCAGAGAACCATTGTCAACAACTGGTAAATTTCCTAGTGTGGACAAGGTTGAAAAGACAGGAGAGCATCAGTACATACTCTGAGAGCTAGGAAGCTGTTTTCATAACCAGAAGACCTAGACATGTCATTTAAAAAGAAAATGAAAGATTAGAATCTGGAGCAAATAGTATGTTGCACAAAAAATCTGCAGGGAGACCCTAAATCCTCAGCATTTGTCGATTCTCCACATCCACAGATTTCTATTGTCCCTGATAATAATGCTGCACAGCCAGCTGAGTCATTTCCAGCCTGTATGTTTTGGGAAGTGTCATTTGTGTACAATTAATGTGCCTGATGCTGCTCTCATTGAAGTAAATTGCATAATTCCTGTTGACTTCAGTCAGGGGAGCACAGCCTGAGAGCAGTATTATTCTGAGCCACAGACAGTACGTTTATTATTCACACTTCTAAAATATTATGAGGCTGATCCTGTAAACCCTTACTTGCATTAATAGGAACTACTTGCATGAGTAACGGTTTGTAAGATCAAGCCAAATGATACAAAATGACTCATATGTTGTTGAAAAGTCTACGTCCTCTAATTCTGTTCTCACTGAACACACAGTATAAGCAAAATATTCAGAGCTGAACTTGAGAATTCTTGCACACTTGACTAATATCATATTCTACTGTGGGGGAAAAAGAGTGAACACTTTCCATGTTTCCTGGCACTATTTTCTTAAATCTGCATCATCATCATTCTTATCTGACACAGGTGCAAGGTACTCTAATGTAATGAGTAAACTCAGGAGAAGGAGGAAATAAAACTGTTTCTTACACTGTGTTGTCAAAGCAAACTTAACATGAGCAATGATTCATAGCTATTTCAAACTCCGCAGTATGGTACTGGTAAGTGGGTTTTACCACCAGATACCAGAGCCATATTTTGCCTCTCTTTTTACTACAAATATTTTAAACCCCTTATTTTTTGTGAGTGACAATTTAGATGTCTGATTACATGTCCACAATGTAAAGAACTTGTTTGAAGTCAACAACTGCAATCAGAAATCTTGAAACATTCACTCTGACTTCTGAGCGCATTAAGATTGAGGCATAGTTGCACAACTCAATTTGTGGATTATACTTGCCACTAGGTACTGTAGGATTTTTTTAAAACCGGTTAAATGTAACTTTACAAACATATTCAACAAGGGAAACAAGTAATATGTTTTATAATGCAAAGTCCTTTTGAGCAATATATTCCGCAACTTATTCCTCAAGGTGAATCTTTACGTTAAATGTTAGTACTTTCAGAATTTTCATTAAAAATTCTGTCTAAAAAAAAGAAATAGATTTTCTGAAATACCTTGACTGATTGGTTTAGCTTATTCCTTCTGATCATATTTACATTTAATGTTTTGATGATGTTAAATTCTACAAATGAGAACAGATTTAAGTGTTCCTTTCAACACTCCCTGCTTTTTCTTTCTGATTTCTCTTGCTGATGGTGTGTTGTCAATGCTGAATGCTGGAATTGTTATTGAGCAAGCACAGCTGGATGAATTAAAGTCTCTCCAGTAACTCAAACCAGAAATGACTTCATCTCTAAACTTTCCATGTCGCACAGGTCAGAGCTCTGAGTATGGACAAAAATAATGGGGTTACCAGAGAAATAAAAACAGTCAAAAGATAGAATACAGTTTACAATGGCTTTGTCCATCTGTAATCACATCCCTATGTACAAGAAATAAACTTGTTGGAGAATGGAGATGTTTGATAAGTAACTGATTATAAGTTCACTCTGTGTGTGTGTGTGTGTGTGTGTGTGTGTGTGTGCGCGCGCGCACGTATGAGAGAGATCTAGTTAAAATTATCTGTCCTATACAATTAAATACATAAATACATACAGTAGAGAAGGCCAAATATTTCACAAATTGTGAAAACAATTTTTTTTCAAAATTCATCAAATAATTTAAGGCAAAATGTAAAACACAATTTTCTTCATTCACCCAGGTCTGCTCACAAATATTGAGGTAATTCAATGATAGCACCTAAGGTCAATTTTAAGAAAAGATTTAACTAAACAAGAAATAATTTATAAAGTAAACACAGTATTGGAGCTGCTGTTTTGTGAGTGACTGACAGGAGGAAGTGTGATGTTGTAGAATTACATGCACACTGTGTGGGAATTTTAAACTTCCTGCCAAAACCTAACCCTTTACATCACACCTCTCCTTTCAATATTATAATCTCATGGCTGAACAAATTCAAATACAATCAGAGACTTTGGTATTTAGCCACCACCCACAGAAAGGCCATTGCAACCCAGGGGAGCACTGGGGACAGTCTGCCTGAGAGAGGCAAACTGCCTCACAGCAACCCAGTTTTGCTGGGGGTACAAGAGCAAAACATGCACCACCCCTATAAGTAGTATAGTACTCTCTCCCTTCCTTGTAACCAGTCAAGTCTGCTTACTGATGGGGTGGCCAAGTCATGGCTTTACCTATTTCCCATCCCTTCCCAGGTGAGTTATTCTAGTAGTGAGAGCATCTCAGTAGCAGACCCTGGTCCCATGACCACAGAGGCTCTAATTCCAACTGTCTGTTACAGGAACCACATGGGGAAAAGGAGGAGAGCGGAAGGAGTTTCTCAGTCAGTATTTTTGGATGTTTCATCAGTCTTCTTGATCTACTGTAAAGCAACAAAATGTCTTTAGCATTTCTAAGTCTGTATCACTATTTGATCTACTTCACATTGTGTAAAACAAGATCATTCCATGGATTTTTTTTGTTCTTTTGGTGCATCTGCTTCTTACTTCACTCTTCCCATATAGCTGCTCATTTTCTCTCTCAATCACATTCTCAGGTACTGTTGCAGATGTTTATGCTTCCTCTGTAAAATATTTCCACATTTTCTGATCACTGAATATAAATGAGGTGGCATTTCTTATATCACTGTAGCGTGTTATGGCCAGTCACTATTGTGCCAAATTCTTATAGAGTCTTTGCTTTAATGTGTGTTGTACCTCTGTAATAATTTTTGCATCTGCTTTGACTTGTCTAATCTCTTGACCATATCTCCTGAGTATATGTAGAAGTAAGTTCTACTGGCAATTTTCCACATTAGAGCAGTGTTTCTCCATGGATAAGTCATGCCTAATATGGCACTTCCATGACATCAGATTTAAAAAAAAAAACAATTTATCTGAGGTATGGTACCCACATTCTGATAATCTATTTGCATGTGCATAACTACAGCTAGACGTCTCATGCTGAAATTAAAAAGTTTTAACAAAATCCAGGAAATACTTATTCTTGAATTGTAGTCAATTTTTGTTACTACAGGTCTCGAAATACCTTGTCATGTAAACATGGCCTTAATGTACCTGATCACAGGGTAAGCTGTGATTCCTAATTACAGTTTCTTCTGAAAAGCTGCTAAAATATTTCATTATGATCAGGTAGCCAGCATTCTCTAGGCAAACAAATCAATTCTGAATTGCAGCTTGTTCATCTCTGTTCTTCAGAGAAGTTACTGTGTCTTCAGTGTACATTTTCACTTCTTTAAACCTTTTATCTGAAACACTGTGAGGTGAAATTAAATGCTTCTGGTGCAGAACATTCCAAAAGACAAACCAAAGAAACAGTGGCTGCCAAACTGTGTATTGGAAGTGCAAATCTTGAAGCTTCCCTATATCCATAGGAATCCGCCAAAACCTTGCTGACGTATCTAATATGCTGAAGAATTCTGCAGTCTCAGCAAATATTTAAGTACTTGTGAACAAGTGGAATGGCCCCTTTTAATATTTTTGTTCAACTCCCTGAGGTCAATGAGCCTGCCCCCTCAGGCTGTTGCTCATCTGGTCTACAAGCGATGGCCATGTCATGTTTTGCAGAAACATCTAGTCTCTCCCTCCCTTCTCCCCCAAGGTTTGTGGAACATTCCAGGTGCCATGCATAACAGTTTCTGCATTCTCCCAAAATGGTATATTGGAATGTCACTAGGAGACAGGAGCATATCTTCCTATCATGCAGTTAGCTCATTCACATCTGATTCTGGCTGCGGCCAAAGCCGTCACTCTGAGTTTCCATGGCCCATACTGATTGGCCCACTGGATCAGCTATGCACAGAGAAAAAGCTTCCTGCAGACTTCCCAACCCCTGTGTGTGCCTATGTAACAGCTGATGACAATGATTCTCAAACCTTTTCATTACTTCTTCAAAGTGCTTTTTCCCTTCCTCCTCCTGATCATCAGTTTGAAATGCATTGCATACATCCTGCACATCATGCCCCATGAAAAACAGTACATTTTTTTGCTCATCTCCCATTTTACGAGCCCCTGTTGTTTTCATATACAGTTCAAATTCTATTTGAACCTTTTCCAGAACTCCTCAGCATTCCCCAATAATTTTAAGGCTGACTGAGGATTTACATGTAGTCACACAAGCTCCACATCAGCCATTTATATTTTACCTTTCTTTTCCCTGTAGTCAATGTCACTTTCATCAAACATTTGTACTCTTCTCTTGGATTTGTCAGCATTCTGAGCCTTCCACTTGTCATATGATGTAGCATTTTTCAGTGATGACTGAGGCATATTTTAGGATAACAGTTAACTAGCAACAAAGCATTTATAGAGTAACACAGTAGTTATGCCAACGTAAAATAGTCTAGTTGTATTCTGTGAAACGGGTGTGTGTAAGTAAAAGATGCATTCTCCAGAAAAACTGTGATACTGCAGAGTGACCGGAAGGATGTGAGGCAATTTTAAACTTCCTGCTAAAGCTTAACCTTTTCTAGTACAAATACGGTTGAACTGAAATTCATTTATTCAATAACTACAGTATTTGTGAATAATTATGTGCATTATTCACCATGCCCTGGGTAAATGTAAGATATTTGATGGACATACTTTATCTGGCTAATACAGAAAATTTCAGATTACACTGATGATCAATTTAGAGCTGATTCCCCCGCCCCCCAATGTTTTGTTCTTCAGCAGTGTTTTTGTTATGTATAACAAAAAATATTCTGCTCTGTTACAGGCAAAAGAAATTGGTAAGAGATCCACAGATAAGGAGTTGTCCAGGAGTTGTACAAGTGTTGTAACCTGTCTTGCAGAGCTGAAGCCATTACTTCATTCAAACTGATTGCATGTGTGGTTCAACTGAGGAATGTTCCCAGGATAGCTGTTTGCAAGTCGGAAAACTGAAGGAGGAGACTTATCCTTGTAAAAAGGCAAAAGGTACTTCCCAACTACTTACCTAATATCTTATGTATCAATAAATGTCATGCAATCAAAATCCAAGTTTATGAATAAAATGTCTCTGATCATTCGGAAGCAGTGTTTCATATTGATATTTTAAAAAATGAAATAAAATGTGTTAGACAAGTACATTTTGGAAAGATCTAGTAAATTAAAAGAAACGGTGCTTTCCAAGTTCATTCAAAATTTGCGATTTGCTTTACTTTCAAATTATTATTTCATATCTTCAATTCATTTCAACTATTAAAAGGCAACACTATACATGTTTCTATTTTACAAATAGCAAGAAATGGAATATAATATATAGCCACTTCCTTAAAGAAGCTTCAAAACCGTAACCTTAGCAAAAATAAAACAAGCACCCTGTCCCCCTGAAACACAACCCAAAATACTCTTTGCAACCCTCCAAATGTGTTCATTACTTACATCAATTCTGATCCAAAGTCCTTCCAGTGATTACACTGGGATTTGGATCAGGCTCCTAAGGAACTGCTTAATTGTATTATTTTCTCTCTAATCCAGCATACAGCCCTTCCTTGCATTCCCCATGTCCTCCATTTGTTCTTGTTTTAACTTGGGACTTGAACTGGCAAACATGTATTACTGACTATAAGGCGAACCAGGAGGAGTACTTTCATTCAATTCAGTGAGTCACCCCAAGCTAATAAGCAATGTGCCAGGTAGTAAATATTTGCAGGATTGGACTCCTTAGAGTTTGGGCTCCATCTGTGTTTTGTAAGGAATCATTCATATCTATAGAACTGTACAAGTTAAAAAATAAGATCATATATTGTGGTTGACAATTTCTGCCACAGCCCTACAAATGTATATCTTTTAACATGTAGAAACATATCAATTCTTTAATCACAGACACAGTGTGACTGATTTGGGTTATTTACAACAGTTTCATACACTGAAAGTTAAAATTAATTTACTTTTCACGGAGTAATTGCTTTAAAAAAAGTACTCACTACATTAAGGGCCCAATTCTGTATTCCTTGTGCATCCCAAACTCTCAGTTAATGGGAATTTTAGATATGAAAGGTTTGTGAGATCAGATCCTGTGCAGATGTCTTGGCATTTCCACTTCCAAACTTTATTTTCAAAGGTACTATGATTTAGTTGTAAAGTTTTCTCTGGTCTGAAACTTGGCAAAAAAATCAAAACTTCTGAGTGTGGGAGAAGAGATCAATTTATATACAGATGTAAAGAAAATTTTCAAAAGGAAAGTCATGGAGTATGATACCTTTTGCACTCTATATCTGAAACTGACTTTTTTAAACTAATGTTTTGTGAACTGCAAGTAAAATTCATCCCTCAGATAAACCTAACCAGTTTCAACAGAGTTTACAGTTGCAGGGAGGAATTTGACCCCAATAGTTTATTATTTGATATATTTACATAAATATTATAAATGAGTGAGTTATACCATTTAGAAAGGTATCCACTATACACTTAGAGGTACATCTTTTCTCAAGAGGCATTTCATTTGTATTTCTAGCAAAAAGGCATGCAGCTGTACAGCAATCAGAAGCTATGGCCTATATGCAGTGTTGTTGTAGGTGTGTCAGTCCCAGCAATATTAGTACCTCACCCACCTGTCTCTCTCTCTTATTGGATCAACTTACACAGAGCTCTTCTTCAGATCTGGGAAACTTACTCAGGGTGTTATAACTAAATACAAGATGGAACAGATTGTTTAGCATAAGTAGTTAACACATATTTCAAGGGACCATTCAAGCTATGACCTGTCATTTCAATAAAACATGTATGAAAGCATCCCTAGGCATCTACTGACATGTCATGTATACATGGTGTAAGAGTGTTCAGGTCAGCACTGACAAGCTAAACCTTAATGGCACCAAAATAGTCACTATGGGTTTATTGTATTAGTAATCCATAAAAATTGAGACTGTTCAGCAAAATACAGTGGTTCTGCGAGTTTGTTCTGTCCTTACCTCACCCCAATATGCCTAGGTAAAGAGAGCTCTCCAAACAGTGGGTGATCCTCCCAGAGATATAATATGTGCTGAAATACTTAGGCACGACAGGATAAATTAAGAACAGAGATTTAGTCTAATCCTCAAGTTTCCTTCTGTGGATTTTAAGAGACATCACTATTGATATTTTACTTGTAGTTTTGGGGAGGTTTTAAATTTTATCAAACTGGCACTGTTGTGGATGTACAAAGCAGTGGAGAGGGGGAAGAGAGGTGCTCTAGACCAACTCTAAAAGTTCAGTGTTTCATAAAAACAAGATGTGAAGTCTGCTGTCCTGATTTGGGGCCTGATCCCTCATTCCTTATTCAGGCAAAACTTCCAGTGTTTTCAGTGCAGCATTAGACCCTTTGTTTTTAAATGTTAATAGACAACAAGTTATATTAATAATTAATGCTATTTGCACTGATTTATTCCTACAGTTTGTAGAAACTCAAAGCACTTTGCACACATCAATTAAGCAAGCCTCAATACTCCTGTGAGAGCCAAATTATGATACCTATTTTAAGAGTCAGATTTCCAAAAGCTACAAGAATGTCAGTGACAGAACTTGGAATAAATCCCTGTCTCACATCTCCTTTTCTAACCAATAGACCACTTCCCGTTCTCCCAGCTTCCCCACAATGAACCTGTTCCACATGTAGCTCTACTATGGAAAACAGGGGAAATGCTGCACATGGAGTGCTTTCCGGATTGAGCACCAAAATCTGTAATTTTCTACATTACTCTAGGTCCAATCCTTGTTCATATTGAAGTCAGTGGCAAAATTCTCATTGACTTAACCTGGAGCGGGTCCTTGTGCTATGTGTTAGGCCCCGATTCTGCAAACACTTACACATATGTGTAATTTTACTCATGTGAGTAGTCCCAGGAAGCCAGTAGGAATTTGTCACTGACTTCATTTGAACTTAAGCAATTACAGGTTTGGTCCTTAGATCCTACAGAATATTTGGCAAAATGAAGTTATACAAGTTCCATAGAAAAGTAGCACAAAGTCTCAGTAAAGTTGTTTCCCTACACTTCATGAACTATGTGTAATGAGGAATAACCATAGAAGCTCACCATCACAATGCACACAGGCTGCTGCAGAGGGACAAAACAGAATCAAGTGACATGTCATGTCATGATTTGGAAGATTTCCTCCCATACACACTTAAAAAAAAATCAAATCCATATTTTAAATCTATATTTATTCCCCATTTTAAACACTTATTTTTTTAAAATAAATTCTGGGTTGGTTAGCATATCTGGGCAGATCTGGAGATGGAGGAAGACAATGTCATCAGTCCTCATTTATCCTGCAAAGAGAGCCAGAACCCCCTGTAAATACATTCTCATTCCTTCCCCCCCCTTCCCCCCTCCCCCCACAGGCAGTGACATTCTATCACACACATGAGAATACATAGCCATTCAATTGCTCTCTATCCACACCATCTCTTTTCAAGCCCTACTTCACTTTCTTGTCTTTCATGCATACTCCACAGATTTCCTTGCTGAAGAACCCAACTATGTTAACTGCCTCAGTAGGAAACACACATCTCATCCACACAACATAGGCCATATAACTAAGTAGAAGTCAAAGGACACCTGAGATCACTCACATTTCCTGCAGGCCATTTATTTTTCTCCCCAGAAGAAAGAATAACTGACTGTCTTGTGTATGCAGAGGCATTATAGGCGGTCCCAAGTGAGGACTGTATCAATTGGCCAACTTACTCAATACAACCCCTTCTGTAGGGTTTGCCAGACGCCAGGAGCAGTGCACAGCTGCCAGAGGGCTAAGCACAAGGATAGCAGAGTGGGTGGGATAGGAAGTGGTTCTCAGGGGAAAAAGAGAGGGAAGGAACTAGAAACAACCACTTAACATCTATTTAGAGCCTGGGAGAATTTGTGAAAGCCATCCCCATTACTGTTGAAAAGATGCAAATTTGGTGAAATAATCAGCTGTATGGCTTCAGGCTGTTTCTCAAGTACCCTGATTCTTTACAGTAGTGAAGGTATTAGTGTAAGACACACAGCATGGCCAAGTTCATGTTGCTTAGAGGTAGCCCCTAACCAAACTCCACCAAGTGCTATAAAAGAAGATTTGTTATCCCGGAAAGCATTGACAGTTCATCTAATAAAGCCCAAAAAACAGAATCCTTAAGGCTTGTTACAAGGGTGCAAAAAAGCACAGCTCACAGACATCTATGCAGAAAACATTAGTTGTTTGTGAATGTTCAGTGCCCCTTTTGGTCACCAAGTTTGTCAATTCACTGCTGAATATAAGTCAATAGCATTGCTTCAAGTTTTACATCAAATATCCCTTCATATGTTCAGGGACCCACTTATCTACAAATGAAGTATATAAGCTAAACTGAATCATGCACAGTGTTTGCTTTGTATTTAGAGCACTTGAACAACTAAGGAATAGCACTATTCTAAAATCATGCCTTGCTTTAGAAAAAAAGATGAATGTGTGACTTAAAGCAAGGTGATAATCCAGTTCACGTTCCCAGCTCCCACCCCACCCCTCCCACTCTTTGTTCCAAAAGTTTATCCAAATACTATTAATGATTCAGTTAAACACAGCTATAGATTTAACATAGAAACATCATGCTTTTAAACTACACTATTACTAGTAGTTTTTAACTATTCAACTTAAAATGCTATAACACATAAACCAAATATTTGATCAATTAGTGATTATAAATTATACTTTTAGAATATGAATCTCCAGATTCAAATAGAGCTTAGTTTAATTTTAACCATCCATAAAGTCTTTCACAAAAAATGATTTAAAATAAGTGTCATGGAAAACAAAAATGGATACTATATCCATGCAGCTACTCAATTTTTATATTATGAGTGTAGTATTGTGGAAAATAAAGGAAGTTATTATCTTGGATTTTAAAATATTAATTGTTTTCATGTACATCATGAGAACACAGTTAAAGCTGGTTCATAACACAGTAGGGAAATAAACTTAAGACACTAGAGAGAACGTGTGTCCATGTGTGCAACAGAGTCTATACTATGATATGCATATCTGTATTCAGTTTTCTTGCATTTTTCTCAGTGGACAGATGTGCTGTAGTTTTCAGAATACTTTAGAAAAACACTTCAAATTGTATCACTTGTCTATACAGATACCATAAGCTGCATAAAATTAGCAAGGAGAGCTTTCATCACATAATACCTTTTTGATTCTTCCCCCCACTCCCCCCTCATATTTTCTGTAACATAAGAGATGCTGTTATGACAAGTATTCTGGCAGTTCAGTCTTTCATTTATAATTTAACCACAACCTATATAACCTAATTAGAAAAATGTGAAGCATGATTAGTACAACAATCCAATACAGTGGAGCTTCTTGAACAACTCAAAGAACAACACAAAAGAAAGGGAAAAGAAAGGGGGGTAAAAACCATTGCAGGCATATCTGAAAATATGTGGTATTTCTTTAATACTTCATTTTAAACTACCTAATTGTGTTTTTAAGCTTCGGTTCCTGTAATTTTGCAAGACGAGGCATTCCAGTGAGAAAACATATGGTAAGGGATTTTTAAACCACATAGCTAGAGTGCATCATAGACTTATCTGCTGCTTTAGTGTCACAAAAATCCACCACTGAATTTATCCACTCACCCATTAAAGAAAGAAAAGAATTAAAGAAAAAGGAGTTTTAAAATCCCCTAATGCAAAAAAAAAAAAAAAAACCTATTGAAAAGTGACATCAGGTTAAACCACAGTCTAGGTAGATCCTCAAGACTTCTCATAGAAAGAACAAGTAGCAATTAGCTATCTCAAGTCCACTAATTATTTTAGAATATTGGATACTAAATATTGTATTCAGTGGTCCAGAAACCATTAATAGAAACAACTTGTGCTGCAGACTTGGCTAAAATGAGTTTTAATGACTCTCCTAACTCATACTCAAGCAAACTTAAATTATGACCCCTTTTACAGCTATTTTAAGCATGTACATTCACTGCATGGTCTTTATTTGTTAAGAGGCAATATGAAGCGTACTTCAGTTTGGCACATATTAAAAGACAATTGGCTTGCAAGGATATATTTTGCAGGAGGGAAACTGAATCAGCACTTTGTACAGTACTTTCAGTGGGGATATAAAGTTATAATAGTGACAAACTGACATTTACATGTCAAATGTAGAAAGGCATGCCAAGTATTTTGAACTAATGTACAGATTCCAAAATGACAATATTTCATCCTGTGTAACCCTATGTGCACTTGCTGTGAAAATAAGGCATTTAAAGTTGAGATACAGAGCAGTGCAGGATATTTTTCCCATTAGAGTCAGACTGTAATTGTTACCACTTATCAGAAAGCGTCTCCTGTACCATACCACTATGTAACAGGTAGACATACACTAATACTAAATTGCTATAGAAATGCAGATTACATCCACATGAAGACAGACAACCTCATGAATAATGTAACTGCAATAAATAGCAAAAGAAATTCACAGCGATTTGGCACTAATACAAAATATTACTAATTCTATGGGACACAGAGTTAACAGAAACTTTTAAGTATTAGAGGCTAAATCTTGAATCCCTCAGCAAATGCTGCAGTAAGTAGTACATCAAATTAAATAAATCATATAGCTGTAGAAGCACATGGAATTTTAGAATATGTATAATAAACCATGGTCCCTGCCTCAAAGAGCTTGTAGTCATTTGTTTATATGTATTAGATACATGCAATGTCCTCTGGAGAAGTGCTCATTCACATATATTGCAAAAATGGTCAGTGTCACTACTTAGAAACGTTGCACAGATTTAGATCTCCTCCTCATTATGCTACATTTGTGTCTGCATTAACCTGGAATTGTTCTTTTTTGGTAATAATCTCCCTTGTAAAAGGCAAACCCTTAACTCTTTATCCTTAAAGGGTTCCCACAAGGTTGTGTGCTTTTTTCCCAGTTGGAATTTCTAAGTGTAAGGAGTGAGAAAAGTGTAAGGTGTTAATCTTGATAATTAGTGCACAAAACCAATTAGAGGTCTAAAAACCTTAAGGCACAGAAAGTGATTTTTTGTTTATTTGCTTACCTTATTAAGTTAAATATCTGTCCGAATTAATCACTAATGAATGTGAAGAAGGCTCAATAGCACTAGCTTAATGAACAGCAGTGTCAAATGCATTTTACAGGGCACGAAATCACTGGGTATAGTATGCCAAGTTGCTATTCAAAATTACTTTTCTGCCCAATTTTCTGTTTGTAAAGCAGTAAATTATTTACATTTATTGTGCTTATTTAAGTACTTAAATGACTGTGAATGGAGTGCAGGCACATTTTAAAAATACAGAATCATTAAACAACTGTACTGCTGGAAATTCATGTTATTTTCCCCTAAAGGCTGTTTTCCCCCTTTTTCTAATCTCTTTTACAACAATTCTTGAAACAACCCATTATTACATTGAACATGTTTTAATAAGTTATTTATTATTTTGCATACTTTAAGAAGTGTCATAGGACTTAAATTACACATGCTAAGAACAGTCTCTTTCATACATACATAGTGGCCTGAACCTAAGTGCTTAAGTTTCCTGGATAAAACTATACTGTACTTCATTAAAAAGAAATAAACTATGTTTTCCATCCATTATTCACATCATAAACATCTCCATTTGCAAATGTCAGTTGTACTAATTGTCATGTCTTTAGATAGGTTTTACTAAGTGAACATGTTCTACACTATCCGCTCTATTCTTTTGGTAAAAAGATAAAAAATAAAAACTCCTCCTCAAATAATCTTTCAGAACACATGTCCATTTATTCTGAAGTTTATTTAGAGGCTTTTGTAACTTTCTTGCATTATATTCTTTACACATTAGAAAGCTATTCAGGAAATCTTTTATTGCAGCAGACTTTGGCTACTGATATGCAGAAGGAAGGTGAGCTTCTGATTCTTCAGACCAGCAGTAGAGGCATATAATGGAACATAATGGAAAAGAAAATGATAGAAAGACTAATAGCAGAAGAGCAGGAAAAGTGCAAATCCGCAGCTTTTGAGGGTCTCCCTTCTAGGTGATTTTTTTCCATATTGCAGCCTGTGGTACAAATCAAACAGATTTTTTCCAGGAAATATGTAGTCAATTTTTTGCAGTGTGAAAACTTTGTTCATTACCTCAGAGGGGATGAAATGCTTTCTGAGTATCTACATGCACATCGTGTGTGCACATACATGTTCTGTACATGAGTAAGTTCATTTCCTACCCACCCCTAATAGAATAAACCATGAGTACCCATTCATAGCTATGTTGTGAGAAAATTTTAAGTGGAGAAAATAGGAAACTGTGTCATGTGGATTTAACTATTTCAATTAATTGTTCTGAATGGCACCAATGCTAGTGATGCAGCATTAATGTTTAAAAGTTCCATGCTATTTATGAGATTGTACTACAATAAGCATTACAATAGCTGTAACAATCTAATTAAAAGAATCAGACACACAAGTTCCCTCTTTTAAAAAAAAAAAATCAGTGGTACAATACATAGTCCAGAATGGGATAGAGCATTTTCTTGTGATCAAACACAGCCTATCTAAAGTCCTCTGGTCTTTGTTACCTAATGTGATGCTGAAGATCAAAGGTACATACAGTATGTGTTATAGTGTTACTGCAGAGTCCCTGTCATATGTTAAGCTGCTTTTTTTTTTCCAAGTGAGCTATAATTCCACCTTATTTTAATAAAATTACTACTTAAAGAGACATATGTGTATCAATAAATTTAATTGGGTACTTTTTATGTGATTTTTGAAGCAGCATGATACCCTCACACACATTCAGATGTCTATTAATGTACATCTATATATATATATATATATATATATATATAAACAGTTCTGTGTACATATTTTACAGTCACTGCTTCCTCTTTTACCTACCTCTTAACACCTGAGATCGTGCCTGAAAACCTGGTCTAAAATATGGTCAAACAGTAATGCGGTAGAGCGAACTGGACAAGCAGCACACGAGACTGAAGAACTCTCCAGTGTGGCAATGAGTAATCCAATCTGGATACCACAGGGAGGAGCTGTGGCTCTGTTCTGAGCTGCTGAAGCCAGTGGGGAAAAAATAGCTGAAAAATATACTGTAGCAAAACCGATGGTAGGAGAGGAAAGGTAGGATTTTATAAGTTCCTGAATTTTATGACTGCACTGCAACAGTGGAATGTCCACTCAATCTGTTGAGAAGTTAGCACAGCAAACATGCACTGGGCATATTAAATACAGGATGAAATGGTGTAGTGAATATTTATTAGGAAAAATATAGGTTCTCAAAAACAGAAATAAAACAGGGTAATAGATGAAGGGAAGAATAGATTTAACACCGAAATAAATATCAAAGGTGCAAAGAAAAGGCAAAATATAGTGTTCAAACAAAGCTGTGAATTGGGCCCAGATTTAA
>NC_134240.1:99726373-99728873 GCF_965152275.1 Natator depressus | reverse complement strand
CTGAGGGGTTTTCCTTCCCCCCTTAGGATATGAATGGGAAAAAATTATTAATAGGAAATCCTGCTGGAGGTTTTATTGCCTATTTCCTTTCGGGAAGATGGCATTGTTCCTCTTTTTAAAAGGGAAGGGGTGTAAAATAAGACTAGGCATATGACAGACATCCTTCAAAAGCTCAAATTGCAGGAGTATGCTGTTATGTATTTTTGTTACTTACACGGCAGGTCTGTTCTATTTTTAAGTAGGGCTGTGCTGCTGTGTAAATATCACTTCCCTAGAAAGGGTTCTTGGCAAAATGTTGTTTTGATTAAGGGAGATTTCTATTCTATTCTGTTCAGGTTCTTACAGTTCCTCAACCCAAAGCAGGGTTTTTTTTCCCCCCTGCAGAGCTCCAGGACAGAGTAAAGTTTTATTCCCCACATCAACATTTCCAGAAATTCTTACACCAGCAGTTAGGACTTGGGGAAAACCCACCCATTGATCCATACTTCAAAGACATGTTGTGGGAGTTCATTTGTTAAATGAAAAAACACACAAACCTCTTCCATGTTTGCTAGATAAAGGTCTCATTCAAAGGCCTAAGCCTACAGACTCTTACTTCCCTGAGTAGTCCTTACTCAAGTGACTAAGAGTTGCAGAACTGGGTTTATAGGATTGGCCTCATTCAAGCCTTTGGGAATTTTGCCTGTGCAGAGACTGCAGGCTAAGGCCATGTGGGCAGAAAAGCGGAGTAAAACATGTTGTGCCAGTTCTCCCCATGAGCACATGGAGGCGCAAAATACAACTTCTTTGCACTCACAGGGCTCCAGGAGGATAATAGTGGTAATATTACCCTCAAGAATTCTGTTTTCAAAGGGCAGGTTTATGATCCTGTAGGGCCTCTGTAGGAGCCCTACCAATGTTGGGTAGCTGGGAGAGGCCATGGTAGTCTGACCTTGGCAATTTTTAAATCAAGATTAGATGTTTTTTCTAAAAGAGATGCTCTAGTTCAATCAGGAATTATTTCAGGAAAGTTCTATGGCCAGTGTTATGCAGGTCACTACATGATCACAGAGGTCCCTTCTGGCCTTAGAATCTATGACTCTACACTGGCCCCACCAACTTTAAGGCTGTGCCAGCTGACTCCAAGAACCTCAGTAGAGCTGATATTGAAGTCAGGCTGTGCAACTGTGCCTTAAACTCCAGAACACTTTAGCACTGTTGGGGACACACACAGTCCAAGGAGTTAATTTAGCCTATTCTTTCATCTCTCTTTATTGTATCCCCTCCCCAACTGCCATGATTACAGCTTGCGTCATCATGTTCAGCACAGATGTTTCAGCAGCTGTACACAGTGAGCACATTTTAAAATATTTTCTTCGTTTCTGACAGATTCTAGTGGTCTGGGAGCAATTCCCTATTCCTCTAATGAGGAATAGCACTGGAAGTGGCAGAAACTATCACAATGCACAAAACTTCCTCAGTTCACCATGGTATCTGATGTCTGCTATTGTATCAGAGAAGCAGCCAGGTTTGATTTTGAGATGAAATGGGTTCCCTTCTTTTAGAGTAGAATGACAGACACAGTAACTCACTGGAATATTTTTATTTGTATTTTTGGGACTCAAAGCCCAGCTCAGAGATCAGGGCCCAATTGTTCTAGACAGCATACAATCACAGAAGTAAAAGACCTTATAATGCTAGTAATTATTCCCCAGAGCAATCTAAATATTAGAGATCATCAGCACAGGGAAGCCAGTTTTCCAACTTTGGTACCTAAATTTGGATGCTTATCGCACATTTATGAACTCAAACTAGAATTTAGGTACTTAAAATGAGTATTTGGGCATATTATTAAGGGCCCTTTTAAATGTCTAAGTGCTAAATTAAGACATAGATATTTGGAAATGAAACCCTGAAATCACTGTTTCTTTACCTTTTTCAGAACTAAGGATTAGGGAGTGGACATTTAGGGTATGTTGACGCTGCAATTAAAAACCCCTAGCTGGCCTGTGCCATCTGACTCAGTCCCGCAGGACTTGGGCTAAGGGGATGTTTAATTGCACTGTCAATGTTCAGGCTCGGGCTGGCACCCAGGCTTTAGGACCCTGAAAGGTGGGAGGGTCCCAGAGCTCAGGCTGCAACCTAAGCTTAAATGTCTAGACCACAATTAAACAGCCCCACAGCCTGAGTCCCGCAAGCCCAAGTCAGCTGGCACAGGCCAGCCATGGGTGTCTAACTGCAGTGTACACATACACTTAGTGGCTCATCTAAGTTTGAAGATAAGCAAACAATAGGTTTTACTTCCTACTCCAACAAGTTCTTCAGCACTACGTGTTCAGCTATCACATCATTTAGCGGTAGAAGGTTCAAAGCACCATGTCATGTTCAATAGTATCATTGCTAGTTTTATTAGGTTGGCAATCAACTGCACTTTGTAGCGGATGTATTAGTTCTATGGTGCCTGAATTTAGATATGCCAGTTTGGGTTTTCGGCTTGTCACAGCTCACTGTTATTATGATC